>NC_090026.1:100797251-100957251 GCF_037176765.1 Anolis sagrei | reverse complement strand
CCAGTAAGCCTATGTGGATTTGCACCAGAATGAGAAACAAGCCTGAGGAAATACTTATCTTAGCCTGTTCAAGGAGCTGGAAATTACATGGAATTCTTATCTGATAGTTAAGAGGAAAAAACAAGCACAAGTTACTGTATTCCCAGGACAATGAGATAAAACCCATTTGGAAGGCAACTGCCGAAATGTAATTGTTCAGCCCCTCAGGCATGCAAGCATGTTCGGTTTCCCTTTCTTTGTTCTGGGGTGTCCTTGTCTCACCTGGTCTTTATCCAAATGCTTATCTCTTTGGGAAATACACCTTAACTATGCTCAGTGTCACTAAATATTATAATGCCAGGGAGTGCTTTGATCTATGTTTGGCTCGTGTATACAGGCAGTCCCCAAGTTACAAACATCTGACTTACGAATGACTCATAGTTACGAATGGGGGTGAGAAAACAGGAAGTGAGAAAAATCTACCCCACAGAAGGGAAATTTACTCCTGAAACAGTGGTCATGGAGAAAAGGGGTCTCCAATCATCATTTCCACAAGAAGCCATTTTTTAAAAAAATCCAATTATCACAGGGACATAAAGGGAGGTGAAATATTCTTAACAGGGGCACAGACAGCAAAACAAACACCACAGGGGTGTTAACTATGTTATCCAAAGCATAGTTAACACAAAGCAAAGAGAATATTATAATCAAATCCTCAAAAGTCAAACTCACAAATGGTGAGAGCCAACTCTATGTTAGAAATCCACAAAGAACTCAAAATATATGGTGTTAATGTCTCTTCACACTGTGAAGACAGTGAACGGGGTTGTAAGAAGCTGGTTTTGTATCTGTAATTACCAACTTTTCTTATGATGAGATCTGAAGACCTTTAATAGTGACAGGCAAAAATCAGCTAGGTAATAGATAGAAATTAAAACAATCCTGAAGGGGTGAATAAAATTATATAAGGGTAAATTTCTGTTCATTATGTGGCTAGCAAAAAGCAGTGGAGCTCTTTTGGGGAGCAGAGAGTTGGCAATCACTGTACATAATTTAGGCATTATAATTCCAATAGTTTCATGTCAATATTAAAAACAGATGCCTGCACTACATATCATGTGAGGGGGAAAAACTATTTCTTTGCACACATTATGAAGAAGAACACATTGAAAACAAGAACCAGCCAGCTAGCTCCATCATGATCTTTTCTCACTAGTGTCCTTCGTCTGCATAAGATTTGGATTTCATATTTATCTTTCTTTGAGCAGACAGACCAAAATAAAAATTGGCTATTTTCTTCCACAGACACAACTCTGTTTGTTAATTCCATGCAGGTTTCAAGAACATTGAAACCAGTAGCTATTTGTTTTTTAAATCAGATTTTTTTTTAAAAAAAAGGTTTAAAACTTCTAGCTTCATATTTTACTTGGTTCTCTCTTTTTGTTGTAGTTTCATATTTTCATGTATTTTCGTTTTTGTTATTGTAAGTCACCTTGAAACTTTTGCCAGTATGAGAAAACTGGATGAAAACACATATTGAGTCCAGAATGCCATACTCTAAAATGCTCAAGAACCCAAAATTGTGTACAAAGGTAGATTAAATAGTGACATCTTTGCTTTCTAATGGTTCAGGGTACACAAATGTGGTTTCATGCAGAAAACTCTTTTAAAATATTGTACAAAATTACTTCCATGCATATATGAAGCATTAAATACATTTCTTGTTTAGACTTAGATTCCATACCCAAGCTATATCATTATGTACAGATATATTATTATTATTATTATTATTATTATTATTATTATGTGTCAAAAACCTTGCATAAATAAATAAGTATAAAACTGATAAAATAAAGGGAGCACAAGCAGCTAGATACTTTTAGACGAAAAACGAGCAACAGCGACCGCATTGTCGGTAGCTTTAAACAGTTCTTCCTCAGTGCATGAGGCAGGGCATTGTGGGCAAGCATACAGATGCGGAGGTGTTTGTTCTGCTCCACAGTCGCACATGGTGGAGGATTTTTCTAGGTAGTGCCATTTTGCCAGGTTGTCTTTTGATCTGCCCACTCCACTTTTGAGTCTGTTCAGGGACTTCGAAGTTGCCCATTCTTGGTTTGCCCCTGGAGGCAGACCCTCGTGGGGGGCCATCAAACTGGGATTTCCTGGCTTAGTTACCCAGAAGGATATTCTTGCTGTTGCTGGGGGAACACTAAGAGGAGTGGTTTGCTATTCATTATTTTCATTTGAACTTATGCACTTATATAATTTGTTTTCAGCACTGAACTTTTTCAGCACGTTCAAATTCGGCTGGATTGATTGTTTAATACTTTCAAAACCTTTCTACCACATATTGTTTCAGCTCATTTGTTGTAATTTGTATTGTGGGCCACTTTGGGTCCCATATTGAGAGAAAGGGGGTATATTAATTAAAATAATAGTAACAGCATATCGTATTCTTTACAGTACCCTGAGCTGATGGTTGCTTCATATAATAACAATGAAGATGCCCCGCACGAACCTGATGGAGTGGCATTGGTTTGGAACATGAAATTTAAGAAAACAACCCCTGAATATGTTTTTCACTGCCAGGTAAGATAATTCAGTGACGTGTCTCTTACAAGATGCTCTTGAAGACTTCAGTGTCATCTGCCTACCATTCGGAAGAGGTTGGAGTTAAAAATAGATCCTCTTTGGAAGGAGTGCTAGGAAGCATGTGAATGTTTTTAGACTGAATACAATCTTCTAAAACAACAACATAGCCCAGTTGGAGACTGTGTGTCATTTTCTGTCTATTTTAAACAATCCTCAAGGGAGTTCGTTTATAAAAACCTCACACTTATGAAGTAAGTGTGGTATACCACTTCCTCCTTCAGCTGGCAGCATATGCTTTCCCACCCACATAAATTTTCTTCTGCCCTCTTTTCCAAAGCAGCCTGTGTGCTGTTTAATATTGTTTGAACGGATATTGCAGCATTTCAGGGCATCTGTGCAGAAAGCATTAGTGAATACCAGCTTTGCTGATAGCACAGGAGAATTGCGATCATTGGTACAGTTCTCATCAATTGCTGTTTGACAAGCACTTCTGGCACAGATGTTTCATCACTGTCAATCACTGCTCCATGTTACCCATGGAGGCAAGAAATAAAGAATAAATGTCTGCAAAATGAGGGGTGTGTCTGCTTTGACAATCCCCCTCCCCCCAAGTTCTCTCTGTCTTGAGGAGGTGATACAGTCTACACTAGGGTTGACAAGTGAAATAAAGGACATGTTTTTGTCCCTTTGATATAGGATTGAAAACAGTACACGTGGAAGGGTTCTAGGAGTCTTAGTAGACTACAAACTGAACATGAATCAACAGTAAGATGGGGCAATTAAAAAAAACCCAATGAGATTCTAGGTTGCATCAACAGGAGAATAATGTTGAAGGAAGTAATAATCCCACTCTATTCTCCTTTGGTCAGATCTAACCTGGAATATTGTATCTAGTCCAGGGCTCTACAATTCAAGAGGGATATTGATAATTCAAGAGCTAGGACATTGAGATCATCCGGGGAGGCCCTGCTCTCAGTCCCGCCTGCAGCACAGGCACGCCTGGAGGGGACGAGAGACAAGGCCTTCTCAGTGGTGGCCCCTCTGCTGTGGATCCTACAGATATTAGATTGCTCCCTCCCTATTGGCATTTCAGAGGAAAGTGAAGACCTGGTTGTTTGAGCAGGCATTTGATTAGGCAGTGTAATGAATATAGGAACACGGAGTAACGGATGATGAGATTGGATTTTTATTCTACTGATGAGACGCTAATGATTTGTTATATTGATGCTTAATTGTTTATTATGCTACTGTTTTAACTGTCCCTTAATTGTTTTTATGATGTTTAGCATTGAATTTTTGTTGTTCTTAACCGCTTTGAGTCGCCTAAGGGCTGAGAAAAGCGGTATATAAATGAAGTAAGTAAGTAAGTAAATAAATAAATAAATAAGCCAGAATGTGTTCAGAGAAGAGCGACCAAAATGATCAGAAGTCTGGAAGCAAACCCCTATGAGGGGCAGCTTAGGGAGCTGGATATGTTTAGCTTGGAAAAAGGCTCAGAGGACTTACAATAACCATGTTTAAACATTTGAAAGGATGTTACATTTGGGGGGGGGGTAGGATTGTTTTCTGGTATTCTAGAGACTAGGACATGGAGCAATGGATTCAAATTGCAGGCAAACAGATTCCACTTAAACATTAGAAAAAACTTCCTGATGGTAAGACCTGTTTGGCAATGGGATATGTTGCCCCTGAGTGTGGTGGAGTCTCTTTCTCTGGAAGGTTTTAAGCAGAGGCTCAATGGCCATCTGTCAGGAGTGCTTTGATTCTGTGTTCCTGCATGGCAGGGGGTTGGATTGAATGGTACTTTGGGCTTCTTCCAACTCTATGATGCTGTGGTCCTGTGATACATGCCCATTTACTCAGATTGACAGTGGAGCCAACATTCAAACATGTTAGGCGACGTGGCAGAGCGGGTCTTTTCTGTTATGGCACCCAGGCTGTTGAACTCTCCACCTTGGCAGGGCATTCCCTTCCACAAAACAGCAATACATTTGTTGGGCTAACTAAAAAAAGCACAAAATAAATGATGCAAGCTTTTTAAAGCTTCACTGGCTTTTTCATCAGGCAAAGAAAAAAAATTAAGCATACAGGTAATTTGGGGGGGGGGGGAATGAAATTGTTCGAATCATATGCTTACATTTCATCACAGATATTTCTTCTGTTGTCAGGTAAGATGGTTTGAAGGGATCTCAATGCTGGCAGAGACCATCTCCCCTTTTTGGCTATATGAGCACCAGAGACAAAGGGCAGTAAACAATAGCTGATATAAGGTCAATTGTATTAACAGTAGCAAAATCTATTGAGATTCATTAGATCTGTTCTGTGCAGAGCTAGCTGCCTTTTTCCTGAACAGAGAACACTGGATGTTCTCTGCCTAATGTTGAAATGTTTATGACAGTGGTTCTCAACCTGTGGGTCCCCAGATCTTTTGGCCTTCAACTCCCAGAAATCCTAACAGCTGTTAAACTGGCTGAGATTTCTGGGAATTGAAGGCAAAAACACCTGGGGATGAACAGATTTGAGGATCACTGGTTTATATGTTCTGGATGTGGACAGGAGAGTTTTGTGTCTCAATATCGCCCATCCCCATTTCTTAGGTAAGAGCCTGTGTGGACATTATCTTTTTAGCTTAGGTGATCCTGCATAGCTTGAGGATTATTGTCTTCCAGATGTGGTGTCTTGGTGGTGGGCCCGTAGGTGGCTGTGGAGCCCTATTCTTGATTTGCATGTTCTCCTGCAGTGAGGACATAGGTTTCCAGATGGAAGGTGGCCTTCTCAGGGTGGGCTTGACATGCCTGCCTCTTGAAACGTTTCTCCCATCCCCCCTCCATTCGTGCCTCTTGAAATTCTGCAGCACTGCTGGTCACAGCTGAACTCCAGTTAGAGGCTCAAGGGCCAGAGCTTCCGAGTTCTCGGTGTCTATGCCACAGTTTTTGAGTTTGGCTTTAAACCCATCTTTAAATCTCTTTTCTGTCTACCAACATTCTGTTTCCCATTCTTTAGTTCAGAGTAGAGTGTTTTATTTATTTCTGTTGCTTATACCCCGCCCTTCTCACCCCCCAGGGGGGACTCAGGGCGGCTTACAAAAAGAAGGCACAATTCGATGCCCTTATCCAAATACATACAATTATAAAAACAATTACAATAGTTAAACAATTAACAGATTAAAAACATCAATATATAACACAATAGCACAACAATAAACAGTCTCATGGTCAGTGTCTCGAGTTCCATAGGTCCAATAGGCTTCGTCCTTATTTGCCCATCATTATGGTCTTTCTTTTTAGCTGCCAGAGTTTCCAAAAGCCTGGTCCCACATCCAAGTTTTCAGCTTTTTCCTGAATGAGAGAAGGGAAGTTGCTGATCTGATCTCCCCGGGGAGTGAGTTCCACAGGTGGGGGGCAGTGATCAGGCATTCGGACAACGTGGCCAGTCCAACGAAGGAGCATCGCTTCAATAGTGGAGGAGCATTGCTTCAATGCTGGTGGTTTTTGCTTCTTCCAGCACACTAACATTTGTCCGCATGTCTTCCCAAGAGATTTACAGGATTTTTCGGAGGCAGAGCTGATGGAATCATTTCAGGAGTTGCATATGACATCTGTAGACAGTCCACATTTCACAGGCGTATAGCAGGGTTGGGGGGACAATGGCTTTATAAACAAGCACCTTGGTATCCCTACGGATGTCCCGGTCCTCAAACACTCTCTGCTTCGTGGGTTGTTGTAGGTTTTTCCGGGCTATATGGCCATGTTCTGGAGGCAATTTTTCTCCTGACGTTTCGCCTGCATCTATGGCAAGCATCCTCAGAGGTAAGCCATAGATGCAGGCGAAACGTCAGGAGAAAAATTGCCTCCAGAACATGGCCATATAGCCTGGAAAAACCTACAACAACCCATGGATTTCGGCCATGAAAGCCTTCGACAATACTCTCTGCTTCATTTGGAAAAATGTGGACATTATACAGATGATGCCACTGCCCATTCCCCAGTGCTTGCAGCTTTTAGATCGTGTGACCCGGTTTTAACCATGATGAAATTTTAATTTGTCGTTTGTGTGTAATCCAAGCATTCCTTTGCTCATGAGGCAGCATTGATAAGCTATATTAAAAAATAAAGAGTGTTGGTGGATGTTTATTTCTTTGAGCATGGTAGGGAAGGATTCCATGGCTGTCAGAAACGTTTTGATGATTTCTCCCATAACAGCCAGGATTCCCCAGTGCTTCTGATAAAAATGCACTAAAAGTCATATAGTCTTTTAGACCGCAAATAACCAAAAGTGGAGAATAAGCTGGATTTAAGAATGAGCTAAGGACTTAAGATTGCTGATGCTTTGCCACTTAAAAAATCCCCACAGTTATTTTAACTGCGGGTCCCTAGTGCATTTCTAGCTAGAACCATATTGGAACTACCATCCTAAAAAAGCTTATGGGGAAAGACCGAGGTTGGTGGCTAGGTGCCACGTGGATTTTCTTCCTCCTCATTGGTTATTTATAGCTCATGTGATCAAAAGGGATGATGACACTTGGCTAGGATACCTTCTTATGGTCTTTGAAGAAGAAAAAAAGGCTGAGTTCACTAATTCAGATGGAGATACACACACACGCATATCAACACATTCAAACATTTCATGTTACCTCAGAGCCTGGAAAGTAAGCAGGCTATGCACAAGATTATCGTGATGTCATTCTTTGGTTACTCGGTGGAAAGCAAATATGCTATTATTTAGTCTCATTTTATATGTATCTGGAAAATATGCAAAGGAAATGTTCCTTAACTTGTATCCTAGACTTCTAGTGTTCACCATGTTCTTTATCAACCGAGGGCAATTTTCAGAAAGTAAAACAATATCTATTCCTAAGACTGGACAAATACAGAGATTTTCATGACATCAAGTTTGAACAAACACAAAGGAGAATGCGACCATTGTTGTTGTGTTGTTGTCAGTCGATTTATGCCTTTCCTCATAAGAAATCAGGACAGCTAACAATTTACATGCAAATGCAGTTATGATGACAGATTACAAATAACTAAAACCACAAAGTCAAAGATAATAAAAGTGATGCATATAAGCAGTAGTAAAACTCATATCAAACATTTGCTTATTCCTTCAAAGCTTGTACGAATATAGTCAGCTCACCACATTTGTAGCTTTAACCATTGTTGGTTTTGTTAATAATGAATTTGATTAATATATTCTCTCTAGGAATCACTATCATAAAGTTGCAAAGGAAGATCTAGAAAGGAGTTCTTTCAGGTGATTTTATAAAATCGTGGTTTTTCAAATGTACAGAGCCCTATGTGTATGTGGGATTCAATTGACCTTCTGACAGAACTGAGGATTCCACAAATGGGGTGCGACGACCAGGAAAGTGTCCTTCTATGTATGGTATCATGGTGAAACATTACTTTGAGGCTCCATGGATAAAGCTTTCCTGGCTAATCTCGGATGAACAACACCAGTGGGTCCAGAAGGTAGTTTTCTACCCTTAAGGCTTCCTGGGGCTGATTGGATTTCAAAAATAAAGGGAGCCGAATCAGTGGAGGCCCACTTCTGATTTTGAAAAACATTTTAAAATGTTAACAGTGCAGGGTGTATTTCTGCTTCTATAGGAATCTTCTTTAGTCAGCAAAAGGGTGATATAGTGCTTAACTATTTATAGGGCTGTTGAATTCCAGACTATCTACAGTCTACCCCATATCATGCTACCCGTCCTGTATCATGCCACTCCTCCCAAAATTGTGGCAATCACTTTTATTCTTTTTATTTTTAAGTTGTATAGAATCATAAATGTAAACATTATATAGTTCTTCATCCCTTTTGTCCTCCTTGTCTCCTAGTCCCCATACTCAGTTGCTCAGCTGCATATGGCTTTATATGCAAATGGTTTCACCTTGTATTGAGTCAAATGATTCATTGGTTAGAAGAAATCCAGAGATTTCAGAATGAGTGTACTACAATATGTGTACTCGCTTGCCACCTAGCCAGCAACCTTCACTACTAGCAGAAGACTATGATCAACAGTTTCCAAACTTTTTCAGTCATGGGACCCTTCAGGAGACATATATTTTTCATGAAACCCTGACTCTATCCCTGATTTGTTTAACCATTTACTATAATTCAAATACGTTTCCCAATTTCCTATATAACATTTAGTTTTGGAGTAACTTACACTTGATAAGGGGCCACAGTGGTGCAGTGGGTTAAACTGCTGAGCTGCTGAACTTGCTGATCAGAAGGTTGATGGTTCGAATATGCGGGATGGGGTCAGCTCCCACTGTTAGCCCCAGCTTTTGACAATCTCATAGTTCGAAAACATGCAAATGTGAGTAGATCAATAGGTACCACTTTGATGGGAAGGTAACAGTGCTCCATGCAGTCATGCTAGCCACATGCCCTAGGAGGCCTCTACAGACAATGCCAGCTCTTTGGCTTAGAAATTGAGATGAACATCACCCTACAGAGTTGGACTCGACTAGACTCAATGTTGAGGGGAAACCTTTACCTTTAGTTTTACCTTTACCGTTGATATTCTATAATTATTCTGAATGTCTTTCAATATCCCTAATGTCTTTTATCTCAAAATTGCACTTACTATAGTGTTTTTATAAAATTTGTATTTTTATGAAAACCTAAATACAGGTCATATTTTTAAAAAGGGAAAGAAAAAACAAAAGAGAAATGTGGAATCAGTGTAAAAATCAACTACATGTGAACCACTCTTGTGCAAATGGCAAATGAAATGTTGAAATGCAAAGGTCGTAACTTCATTCCTGATAGTAATAGTTGTAGTACAAAATAGCTGTTATGGAGACTGTAAACCAACCTTAAATTGACCTTATTTTAAAATCTGTTTTAAATTTGATTTTTAAGATTTTTCATAGAACCCCATTGATGTTTTTGTGGAACCTGAGGGTTCCATGAAACACAGTTTGGGTACTGTGGCTTTAGACCATCATCGAGCAATGACCCATGTGGAGTGCATTGTAGTTGTCTGGCTGAAGTGATCAGAGCATGGATACTGTGGCCAGATAATCCCAGTCTAGGAATGGCTTTACTAGTAAATGGATCTGTCCTTTCAGTGAAATTGTGCTTCCATATTATCTATTTATTTCAAAAATAGATCAATGTACGCTGCAACCTTATAAGCGTTAACTGAGAAGAAAGCACTGTTGACTTCCATGGGTCTTACTCCCTAATAAACATGTCTAGTAGGCCTGGGTAACAACGGAAAAATTTGTTTCTAAAATCGATTTGTATTTGGGAGGTTTTTTTGTTTCAATATTTAAAATAATTACAAAATTTTCCTTTTAAAAAGTTCGATATTTACGAAATTTCGTAAATGGTAAAAAATTAACGAATCGATTTCCGAAACAATAACGAATCGATTCGTTAATGGCGGACGCGACCGCGAAATACGCTAAAAAACCTCCAAAAGCTTCTGAAGCTTCCCTCTCCCTCTGTTGTTGACTGTTGGTGTGATATTATAATTTATTTTCACTAATTAAACCATAAAACTGGCCCAGACATGCGGAAATAATAATGAAACGACCTCAAAACAATAACGAAACGAATACAATATCGAAATACAAAGCATTTACAAAACGTTTTTGAAAATTCGTTTTTTTAAATAATTGCTCCAGAATGGTTCGTTATCGTTTTGTAATTGAAAAAATTAACGAATTATTAACGAATTATGAATTAACGAAACGAAACCGCCCAGCCCTAATGTCTAGGGTTGCAGTTTAAAACTGATAAAGTATTCCCATCTGATATTAAATGGTACTCCTTGCCTATGAACTGATCTGACTGCTATATTTCTGTTGCTATTTTTAAAGTATCTGTTTCTAATTATAAGCACATAAGTCATGGGCAGGCTTGGAAGAAAGAGGTTAGTGTGGTTTCTTGGTCACTTCTGGCCATTACATCAGGAAAAAGACATTCACTTGGACAGGGTATTCATAATTTCCTTGTATTAATATACCATGTGCAGAAAAATGGAGGCAAGGAGATCTTTGGACGTAGGTGAACTACAACTCCAAAACCCAAAGTCAATGCCTAACAAACCTATCCAGTATTTTCTGTTGGTCATGGGAGTTCTGCGTGCCAAGTTTGGTTTAATTCCATTGTTGGTGGAGTTCAGAATGCTCTTTGAGTGTAGGTGAACTATAAATCCCAGCAATTACAACCAAATCAATCCCCCCCACAACCCTACTGGTATTTAAATTAGGATGTATTGGGTATTATTTGTGCCAAATTTGATCCAGTGAATGAAAATCCATTCTGCATATCAGATATTTACATTACGGTGGAGAACAGTAGCAAAATTACAGTTATGAAGAAGTAACAAAAATAATTTAATGGTTGGGGCTCACCATAACATGAGGAACTGTATTAAAGGGTCGTGGCATTAGGAAGGTTGAGAACCACTGAGCTACATCCTCAGAGATATGCTTGGTAGATTGCCCCCCATGTCAGCATAATGTTGTGGGCGGAGAGTTGCAGCTATTTCTGTCCTTTCTCCCTAAAGCATTGCCATCATCCTTATTCGGTAGGCTCCATGTGATGGCTAAACTGTCAATTTCTATGTGGGATATGGCTGTCGGTTTTCTATTTTAATTTCAAATAAAAGCTGCCCAGGCTTGGAAAATATTGTGGGCCAGTTCTAGAAATCTACCACTCCAACCGCACTATAGAATGTTTTTCTCCCTTATG
This sequence comes from Anolis sagrei, assembly GCF_037176765.1. NCBI lineage: Eukaryota > Metazoa > Chordata > Lepidosauria > Squamata > Anolidae > Anolis > Anolis sagrei. Next base: position 100,945,968 of record NC_090026.1, on the reverse strand, counting down.
CCTACCCCCAAGTTTTCTGTAGTGGCTTCCATACACTGTCATTAAATTATGTATCTGGCCACCCCTCGTTGCTTATTCTGGTGTGGTCTTTCCCTTTTCAACTGGGTGGATGGAATCAGAAATGCCTGTCTTAGAATTAAACATATTGAAGTTAAATGAAAATCTGTATTTAGTGGCTGGCTTTGGCTGGAGTTTGTTTGTACCCACTCGCCTGCCCTTGATTTTCGTTTCTTTTTCTTCAGTCTTCTCTCTTCCTTGGTTAAAAAATGTTCCTGTTGATATAAATACAATGCTCCAGTAGCCTGGTTTTAGGAGGCTGTCATGGGGGAAGCGCTTCAATTGTATAGTTGCATTGGCAATGTGATGACATTTTACCAAAAATGCCTGAGTGTGTGTGGAGAAAGAAGTGAACTTCCATTTTATTTCCTTTGTTCTTTTCTCATCCAGTCTTATTATTGTATTTCTTCACATGGGGTACTTCTATTCTGTACAGTTAATGCAGTTTGACACCACTTTAACTGCTATTGTTTAATGTAATGGTATTCCTGGTATTCCTAGTTTAGTGGTGCACCATCACTTTTGGCATAAAGAACTAAAGACTTTTCAAAACTACATCTTCCATGATTTCATAGCATTGAGTCATGAGTCAGGTAGTATTAATGTAGGTGTAGCTCTCCTTTGCCATTAGAATAGTGACAGGAACAGTGAAGCCTATATGGTGAGAAATTTAGAGTTTCGATCTAGTAACAAAGCCAAGGATGCCGTCCTGATCCAGATCCAGTGCCTGTGATCTGGATGAGGGCTTTTTTTTAATTTTTGTGTCAGGAGCGACCTGAGAAACTGCAAATCGCATCTAGTGTGAGAGAATTGGCCATCTGCAAGGATGTTGCCCAGGGGACGCCCAGATGATTTGATGTTTTTATCATCCTTGTGGGAGGCTTCTCTCTTGTCCCCGCATAAGGAGCTGGAGCTGACAGAGGGAACTCATCTGCCTCTCTCTGGATTCGAACCTGCGACCTTTCGGTCTTCAGTCCTGCCGGCTCAGGGGTTTAGGGCTAATAAATTGAAACTTAATCCTGACAAGACTGAGGTGCTCCTTGTCAGTCACAAAGCTGATCAGGATATAGATCGGATGGGTTAACACTCCCCCTGAAAACACAGGTACACAGCTTGGCGGTCCTTCCGGATTCATCACTGACCCTGGAGGCCCAGGTATCAACAGTGATTGGGAGTGCCTTTGCACAGTTAAAGCTTGTGCGCCAGTTGCGCTCATACTTTGAAATGCCAGATCTGGCCTTAGTTGGTAGTCCATGCCTTAGTTACATCCTGTCTGGATTACTGTAACATGCTTCACATAGGGCTGCCTTTGAAGATCGTTTGGAAGCTTCAGCTTGTCCAGAGATCATCAGCCAGACTACTAACTGGGGCTCCGTACAGGGAGAGAACCACTCCCATGTTATGGCAACTCCACTCGCTACCAGTTTATTTCCGAGTCAAATTCAAAGTGCAAGTCATTACCTTTTTTAATTGTGTGGTGTATAATTCGCTGTAATGTATCACTATTGTCTGATGTTGGTCGCACTTTATGGCATTGAATGTTTGCCACTGTATGTTGTGAACCACCCTGAGTTCCCATTGGGGAGATAGGGCAGGATAGAAATAAAGTTTTATTGTTATAATATTATTGTTTGGAGGACCGATAATGCCCTACCCTCACACAGAATAAGAACAATAAATACGCCTAATTCTTTTATTTATTCTTTTATTTATTTCCCGCATTTCTATCCCGTCCTTCTTAACGCCCGAAGGGGGACTCAGGATGGCTTACAATGGGCCCTAATACAAGGCCGTTACATAGCAATTGCAATAATTAAAACCACAATTCAGCATAAAACATAATTAAACAGTATGCACATATCTAGAAGTTTATACGGTCCCACTTCTATTCTAGAAGGCCACATAAAATCAATATATGGTTATTCAATTGACATTTTCTGGACAAAGCACCTTGGATTCTATTTTCTAGATATAAAAATGGTGAAGCTGCACAGTTTTTTTCTTTTCTTGCTGACATTGATGGACTGCCACTAAGCGATGAGTATCCTCTTTGTTCTTTATAAATGATGGACTCAATTGTTTCTACTTATAGTTCAAACAAATAATTCATAGTGTCATAATTTATTTCTGTTAGACAGGGCTAGGGAAGAGTCTTAGAAAGGATGTGAAAACACTGTCTCTTTCCTGAAGTTCTCTTTTCAAAATTATCCATGCCCCAAAGGGCAGCTTAGAACCTCTTATTTTTGAATACAGGCAGTCCCTTTTCCCCACGATAACTCTTTCAGGAGTGAATTTCCCTTTTTAGGGGTAGATTTCTCTCACTTCCTGCTGTCTCAACCCTGTTCTTAACTATGAGTCATTTGTAAGTCAGATGTTGTAACTTGGGGACTGCCTGTATGTTTTTCCACAAGACCTTCAAACTATCTTTAGCAGCCTGTCAATCTTGTCTTTCCGTTTTCTAGCAAACCATTGCATATACCTAACGCTATATCATCCTCTCCACCCAATACATCAAATAATGACTAATAACATAAACAACTACATGCTTAAAAGTGGGCATGGACTTTGTGGAGTGTGAAAAGTATGCTGAATGATCCTTAAACGACCCAACACACAAGGGTTCTGTCCACCAAGAAATGAATGCCCGCGGTGCTCCTTTGCATTTTTACCGTTCTTGGCACACATCTCCCGGTTCCTTTGAGAATGAAACTTCATATTCACCTATTAGCTGAAGCATTAAGAAAATGCTTTCCTTGGCTGGAAAGGTTTAGGCACTTGTTGCTTTAAACTATGGGATCAGGGAAGTGGAAATTCAGCAGTATTATTTTATGTGTTATAAAATCATGAGTTGTAATATATCTTCTCTTATAGCACTTGAAGGATTTAGAAAACAAATTTTTATAACCAATCTGGTTTAAATCATTTTTTCACTTTTCCGGTTTAGTTTGAACTATGAACTGAGAAAAAAAATCTTAATTTTTCATTGCATCATAATTTGGGGAGAGGTCTGTTCCAAGTGGGCAACAAGAGAAACACTAGATTTGGTAGAGATGTGAATCTCTCAATTAGTTCTGAGTGAAAACTGAGAATATAAAGTAAACCAATCAATTTGTCTGCTTCCAGCAAGAAAGGATGTTTTGATATACTGAGAAAATAGTCAAAACACATGAGATTTTCTGTGTTTGGGGAATTTTCGCCAAACAAAAACTCTTGTTCAAAAATATTTCTGCACGCAAAATATAGTGTATTTTAAACAAAGTGTTTCTTTATGCACAAAAGACAAGATTTTGCACAAAAGCCCCCAAAAACCAAACCCAACAATCTTAAACAACAATTTTTGGACAACATTTGTAGGAGAAACACACACAAAAAAGAATCCCATGCAAACCCTCTTGTCTCACATAGCATTGAAAAAATATTTTTAAAATTATTCATTCTTTCCAGAAAAAAAGATATATACAGGTTTACATCACACAAAATATATCTGGAATGCCCTTAAATTGACTTTCAGTTTCACATGGTTTTGACTAGCCCATGGACTTAGTTTTGGTTATTTCCTCATTTCACTTTAGTTCATTTCTTGGTTTTATGCTGAATTTCAGCAGTGAAATACAATGTCATTTTTTAAACATGAAAAGAGTTGCTGGAAGTAATATAAAAAGGACTTTGGAGGCATTGTGTAAGATGGAAAAGACACTTTGCCCAGATGTTAAAACATCAGGCAAGCATAGGAGTGGGGAACATGGCCTGTAAGCCAAATTGAGTTCACATAGAACAGTGGTTCCCAACCTGTGGTCCGTGGACCACCAGTGATCTGCAAGAATTAAAATATGGTCTGTGGCTTCACCATTACTACACTGTTGCAACAAGTGCGACTGGTCTCGCGAAATCCTCTTATAGTGTCGAGGCTTATTAAATATGGTTTTCTGTGGACGAGCAGATGGAGACTACTGGATGGCATATGTTCTGTAGCAGAAACTAGAGCTGATGTGATCTATCCAATGCAATGTTCTGAATCAGCACCTCAAATAACCAAACCAAATCTAAAGTTGACTGAAATTGATTTATAACCCTTTTGGTACTAATCTTGGAGAATGGTCTCTGGTCAAAAAAAGGTTGGGAACCACTGACACAGAACAACAAGTAAGCTTTCAACACACTATATCATGTTTTCTTATCATATGCAAATGTAGTCTGTTAACAATTCCAATATTATGAAATGGTTAGGTTTAAAATGCATATAGCTATATTATAAATTATGTTATGCAATCATATACATTAGAATACTATGGACTTCTGCTTGCCCTTGGCTTTAAAAGATTTCATTGCATTGCTCTTTTATAATTTTTATGTGATACGGTTTTGTACTCATGTATCATTTATGTTATATACTGGGCTGCAGTGTCTTGTAAGCTGGCCTGAGTCCCTTTTGGAAGATGATGGCAGGATATAAATAAAGATTATTATTATTATTATTATTATTATTATTATTATTATTATTATTTGAAACACAACAATATTAGTACACAGCAAACAATGTCACTATACTGGCTGTTGTATTGGATCACATGTTGGACACTTCCCAAGTGTCTAGGACTATGTGATGTATCGGCAAATAGTGCATGCAGATTCCAGTAGGGTGGCCTTTTGGAGCTGGCAGATGGTAATTTGTCAGCACCGATTGTGTAAGTGCAGGCCAAGGTTTTTAGGCACAACACTCAGTGTGCCATTCATCACCTTTACTGGCTTGTGCCAGAGTCTTTGCAGTTTGATCTTTAAATCCTTGTATCATGTCAGCTTTTCCAATAGTTTTTCTTCAGTCCTGCTGTCACCTGGATTGCAACATCGATGATCCATACTTCATTTTTCAACACGATTGTGAGGTCAGGAGTATTGTGCTCTATTACTGTTGTTGTTGTTGTTGTTGTTGTTGTTGTGTATCTTCATGTAATTTCAGAAGTTAGACAACCCTAAGGTGACCCTACCACAGAGTTTCTTCATAAGATTTGTTCAGAGGTGGTTTGCCTTCACTTTCTGGAACTGAGAAAGCATAACTTGTCCAAGGTCACAATGGGGTTTCCATGGCGGAACACAGATTCAAACACTGGTCTCCAGTGTCTTAATCAAGTGCTCAAACCACACTATGATGGCTCTCTTTGCATATTACACGAATAATGTATTCAACTCCCACATGTTTAGAAACATCTAGACCTAAATCTAACTTGCGGTCTCAACTAGAGTAGACACTTGCAATTAAAGAGGATTTACATAAGTATTGGTTTATCAGTCTGAAGTACATACAGTGGATTTAAGTAACATCCAGTATTTCACAGATGAAAACCAGGACCTGTGACTAAGCAACATCAGAATTGTGGTCGAGAGGGCAAAGGTTATGAATCAAGAAGAACAATCAAGAAGGTTGTAATGGTTTGTCTTTATTCAAGTCTACAGAGAAGAGCAGTATCTTGTCCCTACATTCCTTCTGCACTTTGAACTCTTTTGCAAGCAAAGTCAACTAAGGGGGTAATAGGAAGGAAAAGAGAACAACTGAGACATTAGAAAGCACTTGAAAATGTGGAATGACAGAGCATTAATTGGGAGGGTCCTTATTAAATCAGGATATTTGGAGAGTTTGGTTTTATTTTAGATGGAACTAGCCCTTGTGTTGAAGCCCTATTATTTTTAAATACGCTTAGATACATTTCTACAGAGCACCAATGGCTGTCAGCTATGAAAACTAGAAAGAGTATTCAGAGATTATCTATAAGTATTTATCCTGGACACAGAATAGTGACTGCCTTTCTACATTTTGCATTGTCTGTATACTTCATGCATCTGCCTGGCCAGTGGCCACTGTTCTCTGGTTGTTTTTGGATTGACCTAGTAAAGCAGTTCATATCTTCTTGGATATCTTTTTTCAACATAAGCAACCAGCACCATAAAACACAATTTGATGAAAGGCAAAAGTTTGCATTTGTCAAAAGCAGGCATGGCATGCTTTCAAATCTTTCGCCTGTTCCCTAAAAAGATCCTGCTCACAAGCTATATTTCATGAAGGAGAATTAGAGGGATGTTGATGATCTGCCAAAACCTCAAGTAGTGACAAAATCATCAAGAGCGTCCTGGAAAGGATGCCTTTGCAAAAAAACAAAGCCAACAGACTTTCACAGATGGCTTGCATTATGGATACCCAAAAGCACATGACAGCATTTGTTTGGTTTAAGAATCTGAAGCAGGCTCCATTGATAGAAAGCATAAATATGTCCTCTTATTCAATAATATCATTTATACTGTTCAGCCCTGTCAAACAATGTGAGGCCTATGTTTTATGGGTTGCTGATTCAAACACGTTTGTGTACAAGCTCTTAATAAATCATTGCCCATTTATTAATCACCTAGATTGAAAAAGGTAATTCAGATTTCTCTGGAAAAACAAATGCTGTGATTAGCCTCACACTGTATAAATATAAGCAATTTAAATTTGCTTAATTTCTATGGGTCTTTCCTATGGAATCCTGGGAATTGTAGTCTTGTAGAGCACTATACCCCTGAAAGAGATACCTGAGTCACTTGCCACCAGAGTGTAAACCCCAGGATTCCACTGGATGTAACTATTATTTTATTTTATTTTATTTACTGCATTTGTATACCGCCTTTCTCAGCCAGTCGGCGACTCAAGGCGGTTTCCAACAAAACAGTATACATAATATCATAATACAGATTAAAACAGTATAAAACACAATAAAAGCAATAAAAACAACATCATTAGCGTCTCCTTATTATCAAGCATTGTCCAGTTCCATCGTCAAATCATTAGATTTCCTATATTGGTTTCTCTACATTTGTAAACACTTGCTGAAATAACCATGTTTTAACTTGCCTCCAAAACATTAAGAGGGAGGGAGCCTATCTGATCTCCCTAGAGAGGGCGTTCCATAGCCGAGGGGCCATCGCTGAGAAGGCCCTGTCTCTCGTCCCGGCCAGACATATTTGTGATGAAGGTGGGACCGAGAGCAGGGCCTCTCCAGACGATCTCAAAGTCCTCAATGGTTCATAAGGGGAGATGCGTTTGGATAGACAAGTTGGGCCAGAACCATTTAGGGCTTTATAGGCCAAAGCCAGCACTTTGAATTGGGACTGGTAGCAAACCGGCAGCCAGTGGAGCTGGCACAACAAGGAGGTTGAATGCTCCCTGAGAGCTGCTCCTTTTAGCAACCTGGCTGCCATTCGTTGGACTAGTTGAAGCTTCCGGACCGTCTTCAAAGGCAACCCCACATACAGCATGTTGCAGTAGTCTATACGGGATGTAACCAGAGCATGGACTGCCATGGCCAAGTCAGGCTTCCCAAGGTACGGGTGCAGCTGGTGCACAAGTTTTAACTGTGCGAATGCTCCCCTGGTCACCGCCGAGACCTGGGGCTCCAGGCAATAAAAGTGACACCAAACCTCTATAATTGTGTAGTATGTACTGTGTATGGTATGTATCCAAAATCTCTTTAGTGGTAAATGAATTGGAATTTATAGACCAAATCTTGACAAAGTGATATCTGTAACTGTGAGATTGAGAGACATGCACAAAGAGAATATTTTATATTATTAATGGGGTGAATTGTCTCATCACCTACCCCCACCCCCGGCCACTCCAAAACAGCTACATTAAGAAGACAATAAGGATCACAGGCCTGCTATGTATTATGACAGACAGCTCTCCTCCATCTTGTTAGGGGTTAGGGACATATTGAAAGAAATGAAAAAAAGTGAAAAAATGAATTGAAAAGTGCTACTTTTGTTTTAGAAAATTCATCTCTTGGAATCTCTTGGCTCTTCAGCACACCCCTATGGTCAATTTCTACTGGAACAACCTTTCTAGTCATCCTCTAGCAGGACATGGATCAGTGTCCAGTGGAAGTTGACCGAAGAGTCTCACTGGAGTATCTAAAGATTCATAGAGACAACAATCTGTTAAAAATCAAATTTGCAAAAGTGAAACCCACAACCATGAAGGGCCAACTACTTGCTGCTTGACTCATATGCATTTTAATGGAAAATAGAACTATTTATTTATTTATTTCACATATTTGTATCCGTCCTTCTCACCCCCAGAGAGGATTCAGGGCGGCTTCACAACAGGCACTCGTTCAGTGCCAACAACAGTAATAAATGATAAAAGCAATTAAAACAATTTGTTAAGGCTTTAAAATTACTTAAACATTGTTTAAATCATGCAGGTTTGAAACCATAGTCCAGGTCAGTCCATTGTCATTCACACAAATTGGGTTTCATTCTAAATTGCTGCCTCTACTGTTTGAACGCATGGTCCCATAACCAGGTTTTGAGTTTCATTCTAAAGGGAGGGGGGCAATCTAATGTCTCTGGGTAGAGACTTCCACAGGCGAGGGGCCACCACTGAGAAGGCCCTGTTTCTCGTCTCCACCAGTTGTGTTTGCAAGGATGGTGGAACCGAGAGCAGAGCCTCTCCCATCGATCTTAGATTTTGTGATGGTTCATAGCAGGAGATACATTCAAACAGGTAAGCTGGGCATGAACTCTTCAGGACTTTATAGGCTAAAGGCAGAACTTTGAATTGTGCTTAGTAGCATATTGGCAACCAGTGGAGCTGACGTAGCAGAGGGGTTGTATGCTCTCTATATGCTACTTCGGTGAGCAACCTGGCTGCCATCTGTTGGACTAGTTGGAGCTTCTGAGCAGTCTTCAAAGGCAACCCAAGTAGAGTGCATTGCAATAATCTATTCAGGATGTACCTAGACCACCGTGGCCAAGTCACACTTCCCAAGGTATGGGTGCAGTTGGCACACAAGTTTTAATTGTGCAGAAGCTCCCCTAGCCACTGCCAAGAGGGGTTCCAGTCTCAGTGAGGAGTCTAGGATCACTCCCAAGCTGTGAATCTTTGTCTTCAATATAACTAGTACAATATTATTTCATGGGGCTGTTTTTGTCCATGCCTGTTAAATAAATACAGCATTGGAAAGTTAATTATGACTTGCAGACCCCATAAAACCCTCAGTGCCATTTTGAGGTACCCCATATTTTTCCTATTTTTCTTGGGGGGAAATACCCAACAAAGATAAGGAAATCTGACAGTGGTGCAACAGGAAACTTGCTATAGAAGTTTTGCTTCTTTGCTCCCTCTCCCGCCTGTCCCAATACAATGTAAGTGTTTTATAGTTATATTGTGTACAGGATAAATATTTCTTGGCATATTGTTTCGTGCCGCTTCTGCAACTAAGGTTTCCCTTTCAAGAGAAAGTGCATTTGGTCTAATTTCCAAGTGATTCTTTTTTGCCATATGTGTATCAGTGGGACCCCTCCATGAACCCTATAGCATCAAACTGTGTTATCGGCCATATTACGGAGAACAGTTACTCCTTTGAAATGTTTCAGCTTTCCCCAAAGCGAAGGGATCCATCGCTAAAAGCCCAACTCCAACTGTCCCCACATTCAGTGCCTAAAATCAACAGTTTCCTACCCACTGGCCCCACAGTGGGATATATGGCAAGCAACTTCCCCAAAAAGAATCTTTGTATAAGAACAACATTTGTTTAATGATGATTAATATCCCATACATTCTGTAAAGTGAAGCTAAAAGCATTCAATCACTAGCTAAGGGATTGAAATTTCCCCTGGAAGATTGTTCACAGAGGGGCAGTGACCTTTCAAGCAATTAACAAAGGGGGGAAGCATATGTATTCTCCACATGCAAACTGAAAAGAGGAATGAATTGGCACAGGGCTGGATAAAGACACAGCATTTACCTTAAATCTACTTATCACAATAAGAGTATATGATCATTAATCGTTTTGATTCCCAGAGTAGCTCCTGCCAGTGAAATTAGGTGATCACTTAGTGTCCTTTGCAATACAAGTGTGACTGTTATAGCTCAAAACGATTTGATTTTAAAATTTAAATTTTTGCTAACCTAACAGTCAAAGTCAGAGGGCCGTAAGATTTGGCAGCTCTACTAAATGAGGCAACTACAGTACATTTGAGAACTATCATAAAATAAATAATGACCCCAATTCAGAAATGCTTACACAGTGGCTTGAATGTTCATTGCCACATGCTATGTTCTGCTTCCATTGGATATTTGTCAGACTTACGATTAAGCTTTGAATATCTTAGAGTTTGGTCTCTCAGCTCCAGTCCTCAGGGCAAGAAGAAAGGAATAACTGGGCATTAGAATGTGTGTGTGTGTGTGTGTGTGCAACTTTGTTTGATCCTTAACATACCCTAGTCACTCAAATCTAATGCTCACCTTTTTTGCCTAAATTACCTCATCAAAATTAGGGCACGCATTAGATTCACGTCACAATAATTTTAGTGCTGAGACAAAGCCAAAGGGGGAGCTGCTTTCAGGAACACTTGGAGCTCTTATTTGAGGAACGTCATCTCTAAAGATGCTTCCAGACATGACTTAAACCCATTCTAGACATGGCTTAAACCTGCAGCCACCACAAAGCCCCCCAAAACATTCCTTAAAAGTAAAAAAAAACTTACCTGGCAACCATTATGTTCCTCCTTGCACTCTCCTAGCACAAGGAAATACCACCTGCCCTCGTCTCCTGGCATGTTATTTCCTTATGCCAGGAGAGTGCAATGAGGAACTTAATGGCAGCCAGGTAAGTTTATTTTTATGGGGTTCTTTGGGGTTTGGGGAAAAGGAGTGGGTGCCCATTCCTGGAGCCAAGATGGCTATGTAGATTGGGCCCAGGTATTACATGACGGGGTTCCCGGGCCCAATCCACATAAAACCCACACCTGGTAAGACCCGGATCTTACCTTTAGATGCAGATCTGACTCGGTGTTTAATTCAGTTTTACAGGAGGTGTTGTTTGGCCGCTTCCAGTAAAACCGAGACAGGTCTCGCTTTTAAGGCCTGTCTGGGTGGACCCTAAGTTAATTTCCTTGGCTCCATGTTATGCAATCCCGGGATCTGTAGTTTAATGAGGCATCAGCATTCTTTGACAGTGAAGGCTCAAGACCTTGTAAAACTACAGACTTCAAGATTCCATAGCACTGCATGAAGACAATTAAAATAGATTCATTTTACAGCATAAATGCCCCCCCCCCCCCCCCAAGGTTTTCTTTTCCATTGCTGGAAGCTTTGGTCTTCTAACACTTTTGTTTTTAAAGTGGTAATTCTAATAATGCAGCAACTGTAATGCATACCTTTTCAAGCCAAATTACTAAGAGTGCACTTTTTGCTGCTGCACATTACTTTTTTTGATTACGGGGTTTTGTAAATTGAGGTGTATATTAGTTTCGATGGCACATTAGATGGGAGGAAATACAATATCATGCTTAATGATATTCCTATCCTATCTTGTAACATCACTAGGGCCCATTCTCCTCTAATGTCAGGGTTTTGCCCTGAAACCTCATGGGCTCAGGTAGCCCTAACCTCGAAACCTGTCTATGATCACTTATCACACTAGAGCCTGAAGAGCACCCCATCTGAAATTCTATAGCTGCCTCCTTCAGAATTCTGGGGCTTGCAGTTTAGTGAGACCCAGAGCCTCTTTGGCTGAAAGCCCCTTCCCATAAGTACTTCTGTAGGAGGCAGCTACAGGATTTCAGATGGGATGCATACTCTTTGCATACCCTTTATGCTGTAGTGTGATAAGGCCATTACTAAGGGGTAGTAGGGCACAGGCAGTCCCCAAGTTACATAGTTAAGAATGGGGGTGGGACAACATGAAGTGAGAGAAATCTACCCCTTGGAAGGAAAATTCACTACTGGAAGAGTTATCATGTGGAAAAGTTGTCTCCACTGAAACTTTATTGTTTCCACAACAAGCCAAATGTTTCAAAATCCAATTATCACAGGGACAGAAAGCAAGGTGAAAATTTCTGAATGGGGCACATTATGTTCCTCCTTGCGCTCTCCTAGCACAAGGAAATACCACCTGCCCTCATCTCCTGGCATGCCTAATCCTTACCAAGCCTTGTGTGTGTGTGTGTGTGTGTGTGTATGTGTATGTATGACTGGAGTTACACTTAAAAATGTACCTATTTTGACTTACATACAAATTCAACCTAAGGACAAACCTACAGAACCTACCTTGTTCATAACATGGGAATGGGAATGTGACCATCCTTTACACTTACTAGTTGATTGCTACTGTTGGAACTGACCAAAGCTTAGACTATAAGTCCCATAACCCCCAGCCAGCATAGCCACTGATTACCTAGATGGCTTTGCAGCTAAAACATAAGAAGTGCAACGTTCCATGAAACAAGGGCCTATCCATTCAAGCATCCTACTTGCAGAGTTTGGAAGAATGCTCCAGTCAACATGCTGCTTGGGAGTTGTACTCCAAAAAATGTTTTCCCCCAAGCTTTATATGTCATGCTGCCATTCTTCTACTACAAACTAGCACTGAGATTGCAAGCACTCTTGTCAATTCTGGATAGTATTCTGTCATGCATCATGTTCTGCGGTTGATGGTGGTTGGTGGTGGTAGGCCTAGCAGTTGGTGATGGAAGGGTTAATGTAACTCTTAGTTCTAAAGGGCTGAGTAATCTGTAAGTAAGAGTTCATAGGTGAAAGCAATTAAGGGGGGAGGTATGCAAGAGATAGGTTGCAGCTGGGTGTTTCTGGATATAATGAGCTAGCCTTGGGATTGATCTTCGGGAGGAAAGTATTTGTCTTATTTTGGTGGTAGATGCTGCTGGTTTTCCCCCAGGTTTGTGGATTTTGGGTATCCTGACCTGTCTCCTGTACTCTTGGAACCCTGGGACCTTGAATCTCTGGATTGGCTTTTGACTATGGTATAGACTCTTGATCCCTGGACTTTGCTCATTGAACTCTTGATGTTTGACCACTGGGCTGGATTTTTTTTCCTACAGTGCTATCTTGAACCTGCAACATTGTTTGCTGTCAGTTTTTGTTTTTATATTCTGTGTCTGAGTGCTATCTTTATGTTTAATGTTTTGGATTATTAAAACAGCCAGAAAGTAAGTGCTGCTTTAATTAGATTGTTTAACACAAACTGGGTGTTTGTTTGGTTCATCTCTGCCGGAATAACGGCAGAACAGTGACAACCTGACATATTCGGATCCTTCTACCCAATTATTACTTTTTTTTGCAAAATTCTTATTTTTCTGCAAGAGATTATTATAGAAAAGAAAGTGTACAAAAATGATAGAAAAATCATGAAGTTTTAAAATACACCGAAATGCTCAGTAGAGAGCAAACGTTTCCATGGCTAGTAGAAACCATTGGCATTAAACACACACCCTGTTTACCCTGGATCTTAAACTGTATCACATACTGTCTTCCAGTTTGACGACTTTGAGAGTGAGGAGCTAAATTCAGGTCATATGGCTATTTAGTTGCTCCCCCTCCCCCCTCCCCCCAACACACACACGCACACATGTATTTCCTCTGGTATCTTTTCTTACCCATCCTGTTTTCCATTTTCCCCTCTAGTTTGTATGCTGAAAAACAGGGAGAACAGCAGTGAATATAAAATTGAAAACTGCTCTACCTTTTCATCAAATTATATTTGAAAGGATTTTAGATGAGGAAAGTGTGTGAGCAAGGTCTAAAATCAAAACAGTGTAGGGAGGAAATGGCAAACAAATGTACCATGAGGAAAGTTAGCATGCTTTTTATTTGAAAGAGGAAAAAGCCCCGAAATCCTTCTTATTGGAACAATCAAAATATTTTCATTATCCATAAAATAATATTTGTTAAGTCTGGATTAAGATACATCCTGAATTCATTTTGACAGCTCGTATAACAAATTTGTTTAGTATTTTTGTGGTTAAGTCTTCTCCTTTGCACCGCAATTTCGTATTGTTCATGGACACATAGCAAATGGCTAAAGATTTTTTTTTAATGGAGAACATGGTTAACATTTAGTCTCATGTGTTTGAAATGTGGCTCTGGATGGCTGGAAAGGAAAATATTTGAATTAAATAAGACATAAGCAAAGAATTCATAATAACCCTTTGTCCCGGTTGCTGCTTTCATACAGTTTGGGTGTTCTTTAGTGCTGAGTTCAATCTGGCCTCTGCCTGGTGTATTCAGACAATACAAAATTAGAACTGTATTATAAGCACCCAAAGCGATAGCTGTTGTGGGTCTATTTTAGCTTTAAGAAGGTAAAGGAATCTTTTGAGATGCACTGGGAAGGGTTTTTCTTCCAGAATAAATTTTGATGGTGACAATGGACTTTCTTCCCTGTTGAGTCTCAATGGTGTTGCTGGATTCTTTTATGTCTTTTTATGTTACCACACAAGTACAATCATAGGTTAAGATATCTGTGTTAAGTCATAATTCAAGGAACCTCTTTCATAATTAATTGTACACATAGCAGTAAAGATCACACTATTAGTGCATGGATTGCCATTACCTTCCCATCGGAACAGTACCTATTGATCTACTCACATTTGCATGTTTTCGAACTGCTAGGTTGGCAGGACTAACAGTTGGAGCTTTCTCCAATCCCCGGATTCGAACTAGCGACCTTTCAATTGGCAAGTTCAGCAGCTCAGCGGTTTAACTCACTCTGCCACCGAGGGCTCCTTAGCCCCAATTTAAAGCCCCCCAAATGTATTAATTCAACAATAGGATGAAAGATTATGACTTTTTTTGTTTCTGTTTTGTGTACAGGTTATTTAATTCAAATATTTCTTTTTCTAGCCAAAGTTAGGAGGACTGGGGGGTTTTTGGTACAAATTTGCTATTTAAATGCAAAAAGTAAACCTGGAAATAAAATTACAGGCGGAAGCAACTTTGCCTGAAACTAGTCACTTTTCACTCTAACAAGGTCATAGTGCTGTTTTTTTAAAAAAATAAATAAAATAAAATACAAATTCATTATGAGGGACGAATGCCAATTAAGATTTCCTTACTTAAGTCATTATTTGAGGGTATCTAAAGAGCCTTTTGCATCTTGTTCCCTTATTTATACAAGGCGGCCAATTTGTGAGTATCCATTTGTCTCCAAACAAGGAGATTGGATCAGTAGAATCATTGAAAGAGACTACTCCTTCCTCCCTCCTCTCTCTCTCCTTAAAAAAAAATCATGCAGCAGGAAGTTTGGCAGCAGCACTTCATGCTCTCTTGTTTTCTACATCTACGTTAAATCACTTTGCAAAGGAACAACTAGCCACTGAATTTTGTAGGTTGCAGTGGTATAATGACTTTGGTAAAATGAAATAAAATAATTATTTCAGATATTTGGTTCATTCTTCCTATATGGAAGTATGCAAAACAGATAAGATGTGTATTTTACAATTTTATTGTGCTCTCTATGCCATGCAGCATTCCTAGTAAACATACACTAAATATGTACAGCCTGTGCTTGTTGTGGTTAGACACCCCGTGACGGCGCAGGTTTGCAGCTTGGGATTGATCCTGGACTCATCACTGAGCCTGGAACCCCAGGTTTCAGCGGTGGCCAGGGGAGCTTTTGCACAGTTAAAGCTTGTGCACCAGCTGTGCCCGTACCTTGGGAAGTCAGACTTGGCCACAGTAGTCCACACTCTGGTTACATCCCGAATAAATTACTGCAACACACTTTACGTAGGGTTGCCTCTGAAGACTGCCCGGAAGTTCCAACTAGTCCAATGCTCAGCAGCCAGGTTGTTCACGGGAGCGGGGTACAGGGAACATACAACTCCTTTATTATGCCAGTTCCTCTGGCTGCCAATTAGCTTCCAAGCACAATTCAAAATGCTGGTTTTAACCTACAAAATCCTTTATGGTTCCGGCGCAGTTTACCACTCCAAATGTATTCTCCCCTATAAACCATCAAGGGCTTTAAGATCTTCCAGAGAGGCCCTGCTCTCGGTCCCGCCACTTTCGCAGTCACGCTTGGTGGGTACGAGAGACAGGGCCTTCTCTGTGGTGACCCCCGGCTATGGAACTCTCTCCTGAATGAGGTTAGGTCTGCCCCCTCCCTCTTGACCTTCAGGAAGCAAGTGAAATCCTGGCTTTGGAATCAAGCATTTGCAGAGTGATGGTTGGTACTGGTAAAGACTAAGAGCTATTGGACTACAATGTGTAGATAGAGTTGGATGATGTTTTTAACTTGAATTGTTTTATATGTATTTTTAACTTATATGTATTTTTAACTTATTGTATTGTGTATGTTGTTTTAAATTGTCATTTATTGTCTAGGATTGAATTTTTGCTGTTAGCTGTTCTTAGTCCCTCCCGGAGGTAGAGAAGAACGGGATATAAAAGTTCTAAATAATAAATAAATAAATACTGTTTTATTATATCGGCTTAGAATGTAATAGAGACTGAGTGTAAGACACCCTAGAAGTCTTCTTAGCTTTTTTTCGTGTCAGGAGTGACTTGAGCAACTGCAAGTTGCTCAGGTAATTATTGCTTCTGGTATCTGAAATAATTATTTTATTTTGTTTTACCAACGTTCAAAGTACACTGCTTTTTACAGCTTTAACTCTACAATGTGTGTTTAGATTTTTAAAACATGTTTCATATTCTGATGTCTCAGCATAACACAGTCTTTGAAACCTGTTGCTCTGGTTTTCTTTGGGGAGTAAACTGGACAAACTACAGGACCAACGTGTTAACAAATTATGTACAATCGTGGTTGTCATCTGAATCCTCATCCAAACAGAGTTTGGTTGAACCTTAAGACCTCATAAGCGATTTGGGCAATTTGAGCAAGTAGCCCAGAGGAAATCTAAGGCTAGATAAGCACATGTTTACATTTCTTGCTTTACCCTAATTGTTTCTAAGCAATTGACATTTGGTGCTCTTCAATCTGTGTCACTTGGGCACACTTCTATCAGTTCACTGTCAAAATAATTACAGTAATCTCTTCTTATCTTTTGATTTAATTATAGCTTCTGGGGAAGACTGACAGACTATTATATTTGCCCAAAGCCATCCCCTCCACTAATGTATCACTTACAAGTCGTGTCAGCGGGTAATTAGAAATAATCTAAAATTAATTGAACATTGCACTGAACTATCTTGATATTTGGGGAGATAAGCAGAAGTATAGTAGAAAACGCATTTTCAGAGACCACACTATTTGAAGAACGGCAATGAAACGCAGTGTAGTTGTAAATAAAATGACAATAATCTCTACTCTCAAAGCCTCTAAACAACCCAGTCCTAGAAAGTTATTATACGGGAGAAAACAGTAGAACGTTACTTGTTATTCAGTAACTCTGGTATGGTGGTCCCAACCAGATCAGGAATACTTAAAAAAAAAAAAAGCTTGGGGGAAAAAAGATGAAAGAATGAAGGAAAAAGTAAACACAGAATATTATAAATGGAACCATATGTACCCTCCCACACACTGAAATCCAGTAATGATGACTTATTTTGAGAGCCTACTACTGCAAAACGAGCAGCAACAGCTATGAGGAATTTCTGCAGTTTAGCCATAAGTCTGAAGAACCATGTTCCACCCAAGGACTCGTTCAAGCAATCAGGACCATTTATGTGGCTCCTAAACACTTTATGAAACTTTTAAAAAAATCATGATGGCTTGCAGTTATTGAATATACACTTAGAATAGCAATTAATATTTGCTACTGGCTCTTAAAAATTATTCATCTTTTGAATTTATTTTATTACTTTATTAATATAATCATTTTAGGACTGATAATCAAGTATGGGAAAAATCAAACCTAGGGGATGGAGAATATAGCAGAAGAAGAAAGAGGTAAAGCAAATAGATTTATATCTATTTATGACCTGGATGTCAGATTTTATTCTGAACACATGTACTTATTCATAGTACATGTGTTCAGACTTTGTGTAGATATGCAGGGTTTTTTTTTTTTTACAAAAGTATACATAGAAACACCCCAAATGCCCATTACATTTGACAAGATGGACTTTTTTGTCCAAGACTTTCAATATCAAATTTTAATTGCCTCTTACAAGGATGACAAAATTATTTGAAAGCAATGTTACAACACCGTATCAAAACTGTGTAACTATTTAACAGCTTGTTTCTTAAAACTTTTGTTTTACTGTATGTGTATATGTTTGTCAAATGTTTTTGATACGGTCAATGGGCTAATCAATAAAATGTACTATGTGTAATAATACATTTTTTTAAAAACCAATGTACATGGTTAGTGGCCATTGGATTTGGGACTAGCCCATGATCAGGATCTGGATTTTTGATCTAGATCTAGAATGCAGTCTTGACTGAGATTTGGATCTAGTTGATTCTTTTTTCCTTGGTTCTTTTTCATATCTTGAGCTGGACTTGTATTGTTTCTTAGAATCCATTTTAGAGGCAAATCCTATTGAAATGAAAGACTTTTGGCCCAAGAATATAGAATCATAGACTCATAGAGTTGGAAGAGACCTCATGGGCCATCCAGTCCAACCCCTGCCAAGAAGCAGGAAAATTGCATTCAAAGCACCCCGACAGATGGCCTTCCAGCCTCTGTTTAAAAGCTTCCAAAGAAGGAGCCTCCACCACACTCTATGATTCTATGAGTCTATGATTTTGGCCCAAGAATATCACAGAGAGGTATTGGAAAACCTAGAAAATGCCCAAGGAGGTCATATTTTGTAAGAAGTGGAAAAATGAAACTGCTAGTAGGAGTCCTATGGATATGGGGATTTTACTGTTTCCAGCAGTTTTGACAGATCAATGTGTTACTATCTTCTGGCACCTACCATTGGTCATTTTCTTCTGATGTTTTGCCCGCATCTGCACCTGGCATCTTCAGAGGATCTGATGGTGGTAAATACTATAGCTTTTACCTGTGATCACACTTCTCCATGCAAATATATTGCTCTCAATTTCTACAAATTCCCGCATCCTAGATGTCACACTTAGGATAATATACATCAGTGGTTCTCAACCTGTGGGTCCCCAGGTCTTTTAGCCTACAACTCCCAGAAATCCCAGCCAGTTTACCAGCTGTTAGGATTTCTGGCAACCGAAGGCCAAAACATCTGGGACCCACAGGTTGAGAAGCACTGATATACATGGAGAATCATAAACATGGTGGCTGGAATACTATTTCTTACTGTGGTAGCAATGACAGAGTAACAACCTCATCATACGGGGCTAAAATAGCCCCTGTCACCTATGGAGCCGGTCAGCTCCCATCCAACATTTGTGCCAGCTCCATGGATGAAGGAGGGTGGGACCGGCATGCCGCTGCTGCAGTGACACAGGAGGCTTCCTATATTGTCATAGACTTTCATGGGGGGAAGCTGCATGCTCCATGCCTGCACCATGCTTCCCCCTATGGCATCAGCTGCCAGAGGACCCTGGCGATGCAGGGGGCAAAGGTTGGTGGCTTCTCCATGCTTTGTGGCTAAGTGGAGCAATGTGTGGCATTTTCAACAGCCATGTGATGAGATTGTTAAGTGTAGCAGGTCAGACAGCTGGATTACTGTTGTTCTTGTGTGCCTTCAAATCATTTCTTAAGGAGCCCCCAGTGGTGCAGTCAGGCCTGTAGCCAGGATTTCGATTCGGGGGAGGGGGGCTGAGTTGGTTTCGGGGGAGGGCTGAGTCTGAGTGAAAGAGGGTCTACCCTAGCAAACCTTTTGTATCGTTACCCCAATACCCCCATGCATATGGGATATATTGAGTATGGTGATCAGATCATGATATGAATAAACATAACAGTTTAAATAATGCACCAGTAAGGCCTTTTCGCGAACTACCATGAGAATTTCGGGGGAGGGGAGCTGAAGCCCCCCAAGCCCCCCCCCCTCGCCCCCTGGCTATATGCCTGGGTGCAGTGGGTTAAACCCATGTGCCAGTAGGACTGAAGTCAACAGGTTGCAGGTTTGAATCTGGGGAGAGCGCAGATGAGCTCCCTCTGTCAGCTCTGGCTCCCCATGCAAGGACATGAAAGAAGCCTCCCACAAAGGATGGTAAAACATCAAAACATTGTGGAGCCCCCGGGCAACGTCCTTGCAGACGGCCAATTCTCTCACACCAGAAGCAACTTGCAGTTTCTCAAGTCACTCAAGTGACATGAAGTCACTCAAGTGACATGAAAAAACCCTCGTTTCTTGTTTGCCTTCAACTCATTCTTGTGATGACAGAAGATTAATAGGGGCTGTTCTTTTCAAAAGTAAGCAGCTTGCCTATCAGATATGAATTATGTGATTTTAAGAAAACATGAATGCCTCCTCAGATATAGTTACCAGTTTATTCCTCTTTATTAGAGTACAAGGATTAATATGTATTTCTGCGACTTCTACCAAAAATCCCCTTCTATATTTGTACTGTGCATCTGCACATTTTCTGTATCATGTTTAAAAAGTTACTGTAAACTAAAAAACACTCATTCTCATCTTATTCAGAGGTAAGCAGACACTAACAGAAGTCTTTCATTAAAAAAACTTTCTAATTTTTCTGAAGTTCTGTGAGAAATAGAGAATGGACATGTTTGGAGAGAAACTGTAAAACCAAACGTAAGAGCCTTTTGTTTGAGTTTAGTTATGAACACTTTGTGAAGCATTACCGACAATTAGTTATGACTTATCACACCGAGTTCCTTCCCTTGAAAGGAGCCCAAACACAACCCGGTTAACACAGGGATTGAGTTACCACTTACTTAAAAAGAGGGTGGTCTCACCAGGGTAGAATGGAGTTCATTAACAGGCTAAAGAGGTCCCTTTGTAGCTACCTGTGTTGTACTTAAACCTTTTCACATCAGATGTTTGGTTCAATCAAATATTTTTTGACAAAAATGAAAAGGGAGAATTGTGGAGTTGTATTACTCGTCAGGGGAAAAATAATATTATGTTTATTTACTTTTCAAATATCAATGAACAGGCTGCAAATTCAGTAGTGTAAAAAGCATGACTTGCTGTAAATGAACTGTGGTTTCGAAGGATCAATGTTGATGTTTTCCGTTTTTTAAATGGTTTCTATGAAAGAAAGTTACTTGTTTGAGTTATTTGGTAGATTAACTATGTTAATCCATAGAACAGACCCAGAAAGAACAGAAGGAGAGGATTTTTGAATTTTCTGCACATTTCGTTCAAATATGTGATTTTTAGGTATGTCACTCTCCTTTGAGATGTGAATATTATTCTTTGTATAATTTGTAATTTAAAGCAAAGTCCAAGGCACAGATACTTTTAGCAGATTATCGGTCTGCAAAATTGGACCATCCAGTTGCCTAGGATTTACCGTATATAGTCATGTATGATTTGATCTCATGTGTAAGTTGATAGCAGTGTCTGGGGCCAAAATTATGGATTTTGATACAGCCCATGAACAAGTTAAGGGCCATTCTGCCTCAGGCCCCCATCCACCTATGGTTGTCACCGTCATTTCCCCAATGAGGCATTTAAAAATCCAGGAATAGGGCCACAGTGGATAATTTAAAGTGGATCAGTGCTTCTTTTGGGTCCTCCAGGATGATCTATGTGCTTTCTTTTGACACTCTATTCACAGCAGAAATGGTTTCCTTTTTTGACAACAGTACAGTACCCATACAGACCAATTAATATGATTTATGATCAGTAAACGTTTGATTTTATACTTATTTTATGTAATTATATATTGGAGTCAGGAAAAAGTTTCTCTGGCAGAAAGGGATCCCGAATGAAAAAAAGTTTAAGAAGCTCTGCTTTCGACCATGCAGATCAGAAATCCATTAGATATGTTCACATTTTATTTCATTATATAATTTTTGTTTGATAATGTTTGGTTTAATTTATTGATGTTAGGTTCTAATGTTGTTTTCATATATGGGGTTTTTCTGGGATTATTATGTCAGTACTTGTTTGTTCTACGAAGGCATTGAATGTTTGCCGTATGTTGGAATCCGCCCTGAGTCCTCCTGGGGAGATAGGGTAGAATATAAATAAAGATGATGATGATGATGATGATGATTATTATTATTATTAGGACTGTGTGATGTATTTTCAAATGATGCAAGCAGATCCAATTAAGGTGGCATTTTGCAGTTGACAGTGATTTTGTCAATGTTTATGGTTTCCAAATGTTGGCTGAGATTGGCAACATCAATAGTCCAAACTTTTTTCTTTTCCACAATCGTGATGTCTGGTGTATTGTGTTCCAAAACTTTGACAGTTTGGATTTGAAAGTCCCACAGTATTTTTTGCATGTTCATATTCCACTACCTTTGCAGGTTTATGATCCCACCAGTTCTTTACTACTGGCAGTGGTACTTGTGACATAAGTTCCAATGAATCATTTGGGCCACATAGTTGTGCCTCTGTTTGTAGTCCGTCTGTGCGATTTTCTTGCAGCAGCTGAGGACATGATCCATGATTTCATCAGCTTCCTTGCACAGTCTGCATTCTGGGTCATCAGCTGATTTTTCAATCCTGGCCTTAATTGCATTGGTTCTGATGGCTTGCTCCTGGGCTGCAAGAATCAGGCCTTCTGTCTCCTTCTTCAGTGTTCCATTTGTGAGCCATAACCAGGTCTTCTCCTTATCAACTTTTCGTTCAATTTTGTCAAGGAACTTGTTAATGTAAGATCAATGTAATGTGAATGTTTAAATGTAATTTTGTGCATTGCCTGTGAATGTAACCTGATTGCATCAGCAGAGAGTGTATTGACTCTGAAAGGGTTAAACAGTCAAGCCTCTAATGAACTGTGAAGCTGTGACCCTGAGTGTGCCTGGAACGCGTAGGGAGGATCCAGAGATAAGGTTTCATTCATCCTTCTTACTTCGGTGTCTTCTGTCTTGTTCCCGTCTGTTTGGCTGGATGTAAATGCGAATGTGTGCTGTATATTTGCTCTACTCAGTAAAGCTATATGTTTGCTTTTACAGAAGGCTCAAAGTGTCCATTCTTCTAAGCTTCAAAGCTTCTGTCGCACTCTGACAGAACTGCCCATGCAATGCTTTGTTGTGCCAGCTGTTAGCTCTGGTTTGTAGTGCAGTTTTCTTGTACTGGTTCTTTGTCTGCTGTGCTTTGAGAAGTTTCCGATTATTAGTTAAAGCAGGTTCTTGGCTTTCTTTGGCATATTCTGCCAGGGCGTGTTTTTCTTCTTCAACTGCTTGTTTTACTTGTTAAAGTCCTCTGCCACCAGATCTTCTAGGCAGGTAAACATCACTGTGAGGATGTAGTGAATTATGAATGGTCATGAATTTTCTTGTTTTTCTGTCCAAATTGTCCAGTTCTCCCTGCGTCCAGTTTATGATGCCAGCAGTGTATCTTATGACAGGTATGGCCCAGGTGCTCATGGCCTTGATGGTATTGCCTTGATGATGATGATGATGATGATGATGATGATGATGATGATGATATTATTATTATTATTATTAGATAGAAATGGTGTACTGCATATTGCTGCATACGTGCATTATAAACTTTATCCTGAAGTTTCTGGATTTCCTAACACATCATTCTCTTTCTTTCAAGGACACAGTACTTTTTCAATAAAACATAAATTCAATTTGTGGCTCTGTTTCAAGTCAGTTGGCTTGATGGTGTAAGTAGAGCGATACTCGTTTTGGATTTAGAGAGCCGTGTGGCTGAATCTCTTTTCATGTGGTCGCCTGAGACATTCTTAGAAACCCCAAACATTTTTGAAGATCCTCAACTGGAGACATTGACAATTCTTCCCTCTCTTTCTACCCTTAATCCTTCATGTTTTAACAAGCACTGAAGTTAAGGCAGCCTACACTCTTTCCTGTCAAATCACCCTTCTTTCCTATATTATTTCTCTTGAATAAAGCAGTCTGCTCCCTCCAGTCCATGTTCTTGTAAATCAAAGGGATAGATGTCAACACATGCCATATGGAAGTATAAACTTCCTTTTTTTAATTAAATGGGATTTTGACATTTGGTTTGAAGTGTTTGGGTTTTTTTTTAAAAAAAGAAAATCTATGCAGAGGCTATCAACTGTTTTAATTTTTAGTAAAAGCTGATTTTTCTCCCCCTTTCCCCACTCTCTGATACCACAAATAATTTCCAGCTTCGAAATCTTTCCGATATCCTTCAATACTTCTTGGGTAGTATATAAAACAAAATATCAAGCTTTAGAAGCTATCCACATCTGGAAGAATTATCACTTCTGAACAGACATAATTGCAGGGAGGCTGTATTTTATTGAGATAAGTATTTGATACCATTTTCTTTAACATGTTTGATACATTAGTTCTTGGTCATGAACCATTTAATAAAATGTCTTTATTCCGCAAAGGATAGCAAAGCTATTATACAATGATAGTAGGTATAATTCCGAAGCAATTGGAAACTACCTTCCATATAATTTTTACTTTCATTCTACAGGATTTGAAATATCTATTCAAGGTTTAGTGAAGTATGCATTTAAATCTAGGTATGTGTGGGTATTTAACGTGAACCAACATAAAAATATAAGAATTGATAGTCTGAGTCAAACTAAAGTACTACAAGATGTACAACTAAAGCCTTAGTTCCCACAGTGGTCAGGAAGATATTTACTTGGAAGGAGGAAGGGATTTGTTGTTCATTCGTTCAGTCATCTCCGACTCTTCGTGACCTCATGGACCAGCCCATGCCAGAGCTCCCTGTCGACCGTTACCACCCCCAGCTCCCTCAAGGTCAGTCCGGTCACTTCAAGGATGCCATCCATCCATCTTGCCCTTGGTCGGCCCCTCTTCCTTTTGCCTTCCACTTTCCCCAGCATAATTGTCTTCTCTAGGCTTTCCTGTCTCCTCATGATGTGGCCAAAGTACTTCAACTTTGTCTCTAGTATCTTTCCCTCCAGTGAGCAGTCGGGCTTTATTTCCTGGAGTTGGATCTTCTCGCAGTCCAAAGCACTCTCAGAACTTTCCTCCAAAACCACAGCTCAAAAGCATCGATCTTCCTTCGCTCAGCCTTCCCTAAGGTCCAGCTCTCACATCCGTAGGTTACTACAGGGAATACCATGGCCTTGACTAGGCGGATCTTTGTTGCCAGTCTGATGTCTCTACTCTTTACTATTTTATCGAGATTGGACATTGCTCTCCTCCCAAGAAGTAAGCATCTTCTGATTTCCTGGCTACAGTCTGCATCTGCAGTAATCTTTGCACCTAGAAGTACAAAGTCTGTCACGGCCTCCACGGTTTCTCCCTCTATTTTCCAGTTGTCAATCATTCTTGTTGCCATAATCTTGGTTTTTTTGACGTTTAGCTGCAACCCGGCTCTTGCGCTTTCTTCTTTTGCCTTGATTAGAAGGCTCCTCAGCTCCTCCTCGCTTTCAGCCATCAGAGTGGTGTTATCTGCATATCTGAGGTTGTTAATGTTTCTTCCAGCAATTTTCACCCCAGCTTTGCATTCATCCAGCTCCACACATCACATGATGTGTTCTGCATACAAGTTAAAAAGGTTGGATGAGAGGATGCAGCCTTGCCGTACGCCTTTCCCAATCTTGAACCAGTCTGTTGTTCCGTGGTCAGTTCTTACTGTTGCTACTTGGTCCTTGTACAGATTCCTCAGGAGAGAGACAAGGTGGCTTGGGATGCCCATCCCACTAAGAACTTGCCACAATTTATTATGATCCACACAGTCAAAGGCTTTAGAATAGTCAATGAAGCAGAAGTAGATGTTTTTCTGAAACTCCCTGCCTTTCTCCATTATCCAGCGGATATTGGCAATTTGGTCTCTCGTTCCTCTACCTTTTCTAAACCCAGCTTGAACATCTGGCAACTCTCGCTCCATGTATTGCTGGAGTCTTCCTTGCAGGATCTTGAGCATTACCTTACTGGCATGAGAAATAAGGGCCACTGTACGGAAGTTTGAGCAGTCTTTCCATTCTAAGATGCAATATTTTTTCCATTCTAAGATGCAATTGATTGTAAGATGCACGTTGATTTCAGTACCACCACCAACAAAATAATATGATGTACCCACGATTCTAAGATATACTCAATTTTTAGAGCTGTTTTTAGGGCAGGGGAGGGGGGAAGGTGTGTCTTAGGGTTTAAGAAATAGAGTATGTCAGATACACCATGCAGTATACTTAAATAACCTCTCCAAGCCAAATCTTTCCCAAGCGTGATAGAAATGTCATTCATTTGAGCTCCAGTCATGGCAGAATGGACCTTCTCCTCCCCATTGAGCTATTATAGGTAGAGATGTTTCGGGGACTTATGGTAGTTTCATAGTCATGATTAAATAGTGATCATGAACATGGAACATGTTCATTATAGCTATTTAATCGTGTCATTAAGAAGGTTGAGAAACACTGCTTTAGCACCAATTCTTGTTTCAAAATCCAATTAGCGCAGGGACAGAAAGTGAAGTGGAACAGTCTGAACGGGGTCACAGACAGCAGACCTGATACCAAACCCTTCCCTATCCTAACCAAAGCTAAAGAATATGTATTTTTGGCTGGAGTTACACTTTAAAAATGACCTGTTCTGACTTAAAAACAAATTCAACTTAAGAACAAACCTACAGAACTTCTCTTGTTTGTAATTTGGGGACTGCCTGTATAAGTTAAAAGGCAACTACTTTTTTCTATACTGCAGCTGAGGTACAGTGCTCCTACCTCTGTGTTTTTTTCTGGGGAGGATAATATTTTGGTTCATTTGTCAATGATGCAGAGAAAATGAGCCTCTTTTTTAGACCAAAAGTGCATTTGGCTTCAATATCTCTACATTCCAGCTGTCAAAATTTGTCAGAAACAGTCCTAATCAATCCTCTGTCATTCTTTTTCAGCTGCTTTTAAAACGTTCAAGTTTTTCCTCCTCTCACTTTTCTGGTTTGTCCTTACCTTACTTCAACTTCTGCAAACTAAATTGAAAATACAAAAGTAGTTTCAGCTCAGTTATTGCAGTAGAGGGGATGTTAGAGGAGGGGGCAGATCCTCGCCTTTCCCTGTAGGTTAAGGTAGAAGCAAACTGCTGCGACCTGTCCTAGATTGTGTTTTCTTCCTCATTAAAACTTTTCCCCATCTTCATCACAGCTGATGCCAGGTTTTCATCTGCAAAATGTTGGAGAAATTCGGATTATGGTTCTTGACTCATGTCAAGTTAATGTTTTAGTGTACAGAAAATCTACTTGGATTCTAGAGTTTGGTTCTTTGAGGACTATCTTGGATAACTGAAAGGAGTCCAAACAGAATGGAAGTAACACAACCCTTTCTAGAATCCTTTAGTTACTTTATGATATTTCATGATGATGTTTAGAGTACAAAGTGGGAAGAAATCACTAGATCTCTCTGTTACCTTGAGATACCTAAATTATGAGTAGTATGGCATTGGTTGCTTATGTATTCCTGTTATATTTAGTTGTCTGCTGTTTCCTTTGTCAGTGGCAGGAAATATTTCATATTCCAAGAGACCACAAATATGATCTGATTTCATTTCCCACAAAATGCCCTAGGGAGTGACATTTCTGAAGAAGACACTTCTACCAAATGCATATCTAAATTTCATATTAGAGTAATTTTTATTTAACACTCTCCTCCAGAAGCGTTCAAGAAATAGCTGGCAGAAACCACTGCAATACATGAACAGAAGTACCGGCAGGCAGTTTGCACTCACCATGTATACGTCAGATGTGGGTCCCGAGGTCAGGTTTCGAAGCCAAGATAACATAGATGACTATCTGTTATGAGCATATGTGTCTGTGGTTAAGGGGATGTGCCATCACTAATGCAGATCTGGCCTGCATTAATTTTCTAAAATAAAAAACAGGCACACTAGGCACAAAATGAACCTTTTCCAGAGCTGTATGCATTATATATAGTAAGATATAAGCAGGAAGAAAATTAAGGACATAGCACAAGTCTTTCTGGACTGGACTAAAAGTCTTCTTGTCTAGTATTCCGTTTTATCAATGGTCACCAACTGGAAGTTACTGGATAGACTTCAGTATGTCTCCTCAAATTGAGAAGTTAAAACTTCTGTTTGCATGGAAAAGTTTTCCTTAATATTAACATACAGTACTAGTCCGTATCTGCAGGGAAAATGTTCTCAGAATTTGTGTTTATATGCAAAACCATGGAAAATAGCAAACCCAATTGAAATGAAAATAATTTGGTTCCAGAATGCCATAGACTAAAGTCATGTAGACAATGCCCAAAGTGGACATATTTTGGTGGACATGGTATAAGGTATTATAAATACTGGTCCTGTGGATATGGGGGGCATACTGTAGTATTAATGTTCAAACATTCAAGAATGCTAACTTTTGTAGAGGAATAAAACCCAACCAGATTGTCTTCATCCTGCATTAGCACTACAAGTGGTATATCAATGGCTCAAGTATTCTTTTATATTCAAGACCCTCATTGTAGCCATTGCCATATTAGAATGAAGTTGCTATTCTAATGTTACAGAACACATGCTTATTTTGCATATGCTTCCTTCATTCTCTGTTCAGCATATGAGCAGATCACACCGAATGTTAAAATGTGGAAACTTTTGTGCATGATATAGTTGCATATAAATGATCATTAAAGCGATGTAGCATCTAAATCATTCCAAAGAGACATTGATATAAAGTTTTAGGCAGACACATCCAGCCACTTCCCTTGTTTTAGCTTCTGTATCTTTGCTTTCGAAAGAAAAACAAGTAAAAACGTGTCTGAACTTCCCATTGCTCAGGAAAACAAGACCCTGAACTAGGATTGCAGTTCTCTCCAAACTTTGTTGTACCCTCCCTCCCTATGGTATTGTTACCTAATCAGCTATCTGCCATAAGGTGTAGCTTCGTCACATAGCACGCTGTGCTACTTTGACAGCCAGGAAAAATGTACCCAGGTTTGAAGGCAGTAATAGAAGTTTTATTCATCTGGCCAGATAGATGTCAAAATGGTGTAATCACTCCAAAGAACTGATATAACATATAATTCGGAGCAAAGCATTTTATCCCCTTTGGCACTCTCTCCCCTGATTGACTCAGGAATGACCAAGCTAGAATCTGAGTTGTCATTGGCTGGGGACTCCCTGTGATGTCAAAGTTGGCTAGATTTGCTATTTTTCTTTTGAAGGTGGAGCCATTTGGAAGATCTTCCCAGGAGAAAAAGGGCAAGAAATAGTCCAGGATGGAATTATGGGTTTACAATAGGAGCCAGTCTCAGAGGAAAAAAAAAACCAAAGCTTATGCAAATATACACACTGAATAGGAAACATAACACAATACAGATTTCATGGAGGCATATCTCCCATTTGATATTTCTGAAACATCTGGATGGCTTTCTTTGAACCTGACCTTAATTACATCTCCAAAGAGGCCTTTCTTACCTGAGGGGATTCTCTCTGAGCTTTCTAAATGTTCAACTCCCCCCCCCCCCGGTCAGTTTCACAAACTCATATATTATATCAAGTTTCTGTGGGTTACTGGAAATATGTCTATAGTTGCACCCCAGTTCGGTAAAAATATGTTATAAAATAATAATAATAATAATTATTATTATTATTATTATTATTATTATTATTATTATTATTAAATGATTTATTATTGTTATTGTTAAATTACTACATGTATTATTATTATTATTATTATTATTATTATTTATGATACTATTATGAAGTGGATGCACTTCTTATGCAATTTTTGTGGGGGCAGTTGACATGGATCCAGGATTGTGTGACTAGTGATGATTGACATTGGAATAGTATAGGAGTATCTTCTGGGAATTTAGCGTGTGTGGCATGAATCCAGTCTTGTACAGCTGGGGCCGATTATTTTCTTATACTCTCTGTTGGCCGTGAGAACACACTGGGGATCTACACAGCTGGATCTTCCCAATGGATCCAGCATGGGACCAGATCTATGGACTCATCAATCTAGAAATGGATTGGTCGATGCCTGGTTCCAAACCTTCATGTGTGCCAAATGTAACTAAATGACATTGTGGTCTAATAATTTCCATTAAATTGTGTCAGTTTGGTCTATGGTATTCTGTGCGTGGTGGGTCTCATCCCTTTGTCGTTTAAAAAAGGTAATATAAAAGAACACGCTATATTATAGGAATGAAATAGCAACTGCACTGTTTGCTGATTTTAAAGGTCTATCTGGTGTTGCGCCGATGTGACAATGGAACTTTCTGCAAATAAAGCCCAACAGAAAGGACAACAGTTAAGATATGATTCTTGAGTTCAGGGATCTCAGTCCAAATTAGGATTCTGATGTTTACACCTGAATAAAAAGGAAACTCCCACAGTTGCAGTCTTCATCTGTAAAGGAGCTTATCCTTGAGCTCAGAGAAAACGGAAATCAGATGTAGGATATTTTGCTGTTAAAGAGGAGAAGATCTGTAGGTGGAACCCTCCACCTGCTAAGAATGTAAACTGCTCAGAATATATTTTTTTAAAACACAGATACTCATATAGATGAATAAGAAATGTTGGGTGGAAATGCATTGTTATATTTCTACATTACAAATTGTATACCAGAGACAGGAAAGGGGTTCTTCTATTGTAAAATTTTGAAAACTTTCCAATAAACAGTAATTAAAACCCAAAAGACACATCAAGTTTGTAAGCTACCTTGAAGACCTTGATATGGTAAAAAGACAGGCTTTGTATCTGTTACATCAGTTAGTCAATATGTATGGGTGAGCAAACCTATATTTCTAAAGGTTTTCGGCTTTGAAAGAATGAGGCATCAAAGGAAAATTGCTTCAGAATATTAATTCTAGGATTATTTTCTCAAATGGAAACAAAAGATGGTGACTTAACAGCTAAAAATAAACCCTTTCAATTTTCTTCTATCTTTTTCCCCTTTTTGTTCTAGTCGTCTGTGATGTCTGTCTGCTTTGCTCGCTTTCATCCAAATCTGGTTGTTGGAGGAACATATTCTGGTCAAATTGTGTTGTGGGACAATCGTAGTCACAGAAGGACACCAGTTCAACGTACACCACTTTCTGCAGCTGCACACACGGTAAAGAACATTGAGCTATTTTCTTTGTTTTAAAAAAGCACTCTTCATAGCTATACACTTGTTAGTATAGGAGCATGCAATTTTATGCAAGAAGTGGTAGAACAAACTACTTTTTGAAAAATAATTAATTACAGGTGTTTGCCCAAAGCCCATAATATAACTAGCTGCCATTATTTTAAAAATAGTGCCTTACTTTCTCATTTCTATTGTGAGCAAGTCTTTCTACTGTGGAAAACCGATATACATATCATATTTAAAAAAAAATTAAAAAAATTTTTTTACATATCATATTAAGTAAGCAATAGTTGAGATTTTCATTCATCTACCTAATAACTCCAGATAGTATTTAGATTGCCTTGACATGAATAAATGTTTGGATGACTTTAATAGAAGTATGACCAGCTGCGACCATACCTTGAGAAGCCGGACATGGCCACAGTCGTCCATGCCTTGGTTACATCCAGATTAGATTATTGCAATGCACTCTACATGGGCTGCCTTTGAAGATGGCCCAGAAACTGCAATTGGTACAAAGGTTGGCAGCCAGGCTTCTAACTGGAACAACTTATAGGGAGCGTATGACACCCCTATTAAAACCACTCTGCTGGCTGCTGATAAGCTTCCAATTCCAATTCAAGGTGCAGGTTATGACCTACAAAGCCCTAAACGGTTTGGGCTCCGTCTATCTTCATGATTGCATCTCCCCTTATGGATTGGCACGAGCTCTAATATCTGTCGGGGAGGCCCTTCTCTTGTTTCCGCCTCCGTCAAAAGCATGATTGGTGGGGATGAGGGAGAGGGCCTCCTCGGTGGTGCCCCCTTACTTTTGAACACCCTCCCCAGGAAGATCAGGCATGTCCCCGGTATACAAATGAAGTATTATTATTATTATTATTATTATTATTATTTCTAAACAGTAACTAAAAGCAGTATGGGGTTGTAGTTTGGGTATTGGAGCAAGACTCCAGGAGACCAAGATTCAAATCCCTGCTCAGCCATAAAAAAAAACGTATTAGATATTATTGGCAAGTTGAACAATCTTTAGCCAGCTCTAGGTTCTCCAGCATGGCTCTGTGGTCAATGCTCACCACAGAATTATGCTGGAGAACCTAGAGATTGCTAAAAAGAACACTTCTCTAGGCATTTGTAGGTTTTCCAGTGTGATTCTATGGCCGTCGTCTACCAAAAGATGACCATAGAATTGTGTTAGAGGATCTTGAGAATCCTAAGGATGTCTTCCCTCAGTTTAAAAAATAGTAGTTTTTTTATTCAAGTTTCTTCAACTTTCACGTGGTTCCTGCACTACTAACCCCAAAAAATGTGGAAAATTGACTCTATTACTATACCAATAATCTTGGAATTAGAGGAAACATTCACGATGGGAGAGCAAAATTCTTACTGGGTTCTCAGTGTCCTCAGCTGGATCAGCTGGACCATGAATGAAATAGCCTGTATTGGAAAAAGATCATAGAAAAAATGCTCTCTTTTTTTGGACTATAACTTCTAGAATGTCAATTGTCCATATTAGTTGGAGAGGTTCAGGAGCTCTAGTTCAGAAAATATACTTTCTAAACTCTATAATATGCTTATGTGATATTGCTATTCCTTATGACATCCTCTAGTTATTTGCCTATGGCTATTGTAGCTACTACATGAGTTCTTAGGAATTAAGATCTATGGGGTTAGGACCTACATATTTTGGCCTCAGGTAGATATCACATTCAAAGCATGGATTTCCAGTTGTGGGGCAGACAAGAACACTGGATGAATTCTAGGTAATTCCCTCCTCTGAAATAACTGGAACCTCATCTAAAACATTTTTTCCCCTTCCTATCCAGTATATGAGCTGATTAAAGTCACTGAGTATTCCTGTAAGGGCTTGTAAAGATTAGACATCTTCAAAGATGTGAAAGTGTTGCTATCATCTTGTTGCACAAGATACGTGTGTTCTTATTTTATGCTGAACCACTCTTGTGCCAAATGGTTCTTTTCGTTTGCTCCCATCTACTTGTTAAATTTCTTGCTCAAATTCAGAACCTCTCAGATTGAAATTCTGTGCTCAAGTCACCTGGGACTGAGACTCAAAGCAATCAGTGGGATTTATTTCAGAATAGTCATGTGTAGGATTGTATCACCAGAAGAGCAAGCAGTAGTGTTGTGGCAAAAGTATTCAAGATTTTGTATGCAATTTTTATTGCCCTCCATTCTGATGTTAAGACACGATTTTCCGCATTCTCATACCTGTGCAGTTTTGGAAATGTTTTAAAAATGTATTTGTGTCTATGAGCCTTGAAGTCACCTATTGATTTATGGTGACCCTATGGATTTCATAGGTTTTTCTTAGGCAAGGAATATTCAGAGCTGTTTTGCCAGTTGTTTAAAATATAGTCTATAGCACCTGTAATAGACTATATATTATATGGGAGATTTCCCATATAAGTACTAACCAGAGCTGACTCTGCTTCGTTTCCAAGGGATCTGATTTATTTTATTTTTTTCATGCCAGGAGCGACTTGAGAAACTGCAAGTTGCTTCTGGTGTGAGAGAATTGGCCGTCTGCAAGAACGTTGCCCAGGGGAGGCCCAGATGTTTTGATGTTTTACCACCCTTGTGGGAGGCTTCTTTCATGTCCCTGCATGGGGAGCTGGAGTTGACAGAGGAAGCTCATCCGTGCTCTCGCCAGATTCGAACCTCAGACCTTCAGATCTTCAGTCCTGCTAGCACAAGGGTTTAACCTCATCTCCAAGGGATCTGATGCTTTTAGAGTATACAGTGTTCCCTCACCTATCCTAGAATGGAACCCCCACAATAAGTGTAAAACCATGATGTAGGGATACTATACTGTATATGTACAGTATAGCTCCACCCATTCCTCTCTCTCCTTCCTCTCTCTCTCTCTTCCTCTCCTCTTTCCCCCTCCCTTACTCCCTCCCTCCCCCCTCCCCTTGCTGGTGCCACCCTTTCCCCTCCCTCCTTGCTTCCCCACTGGCATGAGGCTCTCACCCTCACTACTTGTATTTTAATTTTTTTAAAAGCCGCGAAACAGTGAGTCCAAGGTTAGAGAACTGTGAAGCAGCGAGAGAACACTGTACTCCCTTTCAAAATAATGGATTCTACTATAGACTTGTATTTTAGTTCACAGTTGACAGAAAGTTTCAGTTTACCAGTTCTTTGAAAGTTTATGATAATTGTCAATAGCACAACTGTATTTTTTTGTCTCCCACTTCAAAAAAAATGAGGATATGGAACATGTTCCTTTTGAATGAGTTTATACACAGACACAAAAAGAACTGCATGTGTCCAGTTTACTTTGGTTTTTAAGCACACCTTATGTTCGTTGAAGTAGTTGTTTTAGGACCAAACTAGATATTACTTTACACATATAGATAAAAGTATGCATGCCCTTGATCTGGACTGGGGTCAACTTATTCTGAATGGACAACATTTGTTTTAATCTAAAAGACCTCCCACTGACATATGTGTGTTTTAAAAAGAAAGAAATTAATCTTTGAAACCAGAGGATTTCCCCCTTCTTTTTAACCTCCTGCAGGTGAGTGTCAGCAAACTTGAAGATAAAATACAGATGCAAATCCCTCCCTGCCCCATCAACATTTTTGAAGAAATTAAAAAAAGACCCATGGAGTTTTTCTTCTCCTTTAGCTCTGTATAGGAGTGGCAGGATTTCTTAAAGATAAAATTGAGGTGCAAGTTAACATTTCAATCTCCTAGCACCTCTGTGTACTGAAATCAATCCAAATTTAGGTTTTTCTTGCATATTAGAATTCTATTGCAACTGGAATGGCTTGAAGGAATAACCATGACCAGTGCCTACCACCATTCTAAAGTTGTATTTATATTCAAGTTACCTGTTGATTGATAGCAACCTCACAAATTTCATGTGGCTTTCTTAGGCAAGGAATTCCCAAAAGTGGGTTTGCCAGTTCCTTCTTCTGAAATATCACCTTCCGCAGGTAGTAGTCATTGGCAGTCTCCCATCCAAGTACTATCCAAAGCACACCCTAATTAGCATCTAAGACCAGACACCATCTAGACCCTTTAGAGTATTTAGGCCTCCCAGTTGGGGTGACCGGAACAGCCATATGAATCTGCGTGCTTCCCATACTGAAAGAGCCATATGAATCTGTAGGCACTTCTAGACAGAACTAAATTATGGGTTGTGAACAGGGACAAAAAATCCCAGGACTTCAGAAGAGGTCCACATACAGACCTGTTAATCCTGGGATTTCTGCCTTCGTTGTCCAGACTTGATGCTTTGCTGT
This sequence comes from Anolis sagrei, assembly GCF_037176765.1. Classification (NCBI taxonomy): domain Eukaryota; kingdom Metazoa; phylum Chordata; class Lepidosauria; order Squamata; family Anolidae; genus Anolis; species Anolis sagrei. The sequence continues at coordinate 100,910,847 of NC_090026.1, read as the reverse complement.
GAGATTTAGAGGCTCCCAAAATGGTCACCGTGGGACTTCCTTTGAAAACTTTGGCTTTAAAAAAAAAACCTTAACATGCAGGTATGCAAATATGCAGAGATGTGGATATGCGAATCACTGCAAAAGTTCCATTCTTTAACCTGGCCAGAGAAACTGTTCCCTCCACATCTTCCATGAAGTATCGTCCACACAAACAAAGTTTTTGCCTTCTACTCAAGTGTCACCTTCTTTTTAGGAACCGACCAATCAGGAACAAATATCTAAAACCCAGGAACAAACCTAGATTAAAAAAAATTCCATGATTTTCGATTGCAGGGACATACAGACATTAAAAGATGAGAACATTCAGCGCAAACCCACAATATTCCCGCACCTGGAAATCTCGCGTTTTTTGCCTTTTGTAGCGATTACTTCCACGTTTTCAGGGAACGGCATCTGGCCACCCTCCTGTTTACTGTGGAAGCTCCTTGGATAAAGGTACTATCTGGAGGGGTCTTGTGTGTTTCCCTGGAAAAACGCCTTTTCTGGGTGACAGCTTCCAGAATCCACATATTAGGTGTGGGATTCTCAGAGTTATTGTCCAAAAATTTCAGCTTGCCAGGTTTCGCTGTTCCTTGACTGCCACTCATAATGACCTGAACATATTCAAAACATTGGGTTGAACTATTGCAGTGTGAATATGTTCTACTCACTAACTCACTGGAACAACCCAGCCAGTAACTCAACACTTTATTTCGAAATTTAATTTTACAGTCTATATAAAAAGAAGAATTCCTCCCTTCCCTCCCCTCCCTGCCGTCCCCAGCTGGAAAATCCATACCATGTTGCCACCAACCACCAGGTTCCAAATTTCCTGAGCTGATCCCTCAAAACTAGTGCCAGGATTCACAAGGGAAGAGAGTCCCACCACACATTACTCAATAATTTCCTTTCACACCCACCACACATCTGCCGTTTGGGATAACAGGAAATTTTAATTACTTTTTAAAAAAATGCACACACATACACAACCCTCTAAGCATGATGATTTCATTTCCAAAATAAATAAAAGCAAGATGGCATCGTCTTCTCCTGGGAAAGGAAAGAGCTTGGTTAAATTTTGTGCAAAGTACCATTGGTGTCTATGTCCTCCCCACTTCCCTGCCTCCCACTCTTTGTTTGAAGCATCCTTTTCCATTTTACAGTGAAACTTATTGCTTCTGAAATTGACAGCTGACAGCTTTGATTAAAGCCAGACACGGCACAAGAAATGCTACGCGGGAGTTGTTCTTCATGCTACCGAATTGTGCCCCACCTATTTGAACTTTGCCCCCATTCATTCTTGTAGTTGCCGTGCTCAAGGAGACTATGTTACCAACCTACCCAAGCGCCATAGTGAGAAGGGCAAATGTCCAGAAAACTTCGAGATGAGATGACTTGGTTTGCTTTTCTTTCATATAAACACATATGAAAGGTCAGTGTTGGCTGGCAAATGCTCAGCTAACGCAGTCAGAATGCCATGGCACTAGAAGAGATGGAAGCCAACAGCCTCAGATCCAAATTGCATACACCCACAAATCTTGTGAGTTGTAAAAAAAGTTGTGGATTTAAAAAGACTCTTAATCCAGCTTGACTATGAGCAAATAGTACCAAAAGGACTGTGACTAGAGGAAAAACAGTCACATCAAAATAAACTGGAACCACTGGTGTAGACTCATATCATGTGCAGTTGGGACCACAGTCTCTCCCATTTATTCTTACTACACACTTGTGGGGTACGTTAAGCTGACGTTCTCCTGTCAGCCTAAGTTTAAATCCAATAGGCAACAAATTTATTCCCCCCAGAATTTAGTTGGTTTTCAGTGCAACTGAAATCATGAAGAATTTCTTGTTGGCTTCACTTCACTATGACAATCTTCACACATTGAAGGTTGAAAAATAGTTCTTCCCACAGTCCATTGTAAGTCTAGGACAGTGGTTCTCAACCTTCCTAATGCTGCAACCCCTGGATACAGTTCCTCATGTTGTGGTGACCCCAACTATAACATTTTGGTTGCTACTTCATAATTTTGCTACTGTTATGAATTGTAATGTAAATATCTGATATGCAGGATGTATTTTCATCCACTGGACCAAATTTGGCACAAATACCCAATATACCCAATTTTGAATACTGGTGGGGTTGTGGAGGGGCATTGATTTTGTCATTTGGGAGTTGTAGTTGCTGGGATTTATAGTTCACCTATGATCAAAGAGCATTCTGAACTCCACCAACGATGGAATCAAACCAAACTTGGCACACAGAACTCCCATGACCAACCGAAAATACTGAAAGGGTTTGGTGGGTATTGACCTTGAGTTTGGGAGTTGTAGCTCACCAATATTCAGAGAGCACTGTGGAGTCAAACCATGATGGCCCTGGACCAAACTTGCCAGTAATCTTTAATATGCTCAAATGTGAACACTGGTGGAGTTTGGGGAAAATCGACCTTGACATTTGAGAGTTATAGTTGCTGGGATTTATAGTTCTCCTACAATCAATGAGCATTCTGAATCTCACCAACGATAGAATGCGGCCAAACTTCCCACACAGAACCCCCATGACCAACATAAATGATGGTCTTTGGTGACCCCTCTGACACCTCTCAGGAGTCCTGGCCCCCAGGTTGAGAAATGCTGATCTAAGAGGAAATGCAATAGGGTGGGGCAGTTACTTCCAGCTAGCATCAGTGGGCATGAGAGAATAAAATATCCTAGTATTAAGGTGACTATGGATTAGCTGACATTTTCCCCAATTAAAGTTTGTTGGACAGTATTTTCTGGAGTGCCTCACGTTATGTCAGAGTTGGCTGTCCTTCCTTCCTTCAATTTTCTGAAGTTGTTTCCATCAACAAAATCTATGTATTTTTGATCCATTTGAAAAGTTACCATTTAGTTCAGGTAATTCTTTTTAGTAACAAATAGCAGCATCAGCAGCATGATGATGTATCACTACAGCAATTTCCTCCACTTACTACAACATCTCACTGAAGTAATCATTTTGGTCAATTTCTAATGGTATAAAATGGAGGTATAAAAGTGTATGTGCATGTGAATTTCATAATGTGATATCAGGCTTTTGGAAAGACAAAAACAGGAATTCAGGGCAATATGTGATGATATGTCCCTTACAAAGATTTCAGTTACAACACTAGGAAACATACTCTCCCATGGGTTAGTAGGCATCTTCTGATTGTTATGTGAGTGATATTTTATGTGTTTTCAGCACCCCGTCTACTGTGTAAATGTCGTTGGAACACAGAACGCCCACAATCTCATTACTGTTTCTACCGACGGAAAGATGTGCTCGTGGAGTCTGGATATGCTCTCAACTCCACAGGTGGGTTTGTTTGTATCTATACAAGAAGAAAGCGCCAGGGTTAAAATGGAGAGCTGCTTAATGGAACATCATTTCTAAAAGCTAAAACCTCACATCCTATGCAGACTAAAACCTGTGGATGAACTTGAAAGAGTGCAGCTTGCTTCCAGCAGTTGGCTCATCTAAGAGCCAAAACCCATTTCCTCTGCTTCCAATCGTGTAATTATGGTATTGCGTTAATATGCAGGTCAGTTTCAAGTGAATATTAAATAATCTGTTTTAAAGCATAGGTAATCACACAAGTCGCCTGTGGTATATAAATATATCACACTTGCTCTACATTATTTGTTGAGCTGTGGCAGTCAAAGGCGGTGTCACTTTTCATTTGCATTTAGGATTTAGCTAAGCAGATAAATCACATTAGAACTCTGACAAATGTATTTCCTCCTCTTTGCCTCTTTGTTCTTGTTGTTGGGTACAGTGCCAGCTTTTGCTGGTACAGGGAAGAATTGTATGGTTATTATACCTGCAGCATAACATAACTGTGATATGGTAATACATTTGCTTCAGGGTATTCTAGGATCTGTAGTTATAAACACTGGTTGAAACAGTTACTGGCTACTGGTTTACTTCCAGGCACAATTCAGGGCACTAGTTATGACCTATAAGATATTCCTTGCTATTTTTTTTAAACAAAAACTGGCAAATTAAACACTTTCCCCTAAAACAAAAAAAGAGCCAAAATGGCCCTCCCTACTTCATCACCTACCTACTTGCTCCAAGTGTTAATGTTCAAAGTGCCATTTTGTCTCTGTGACATTGGAGGTGTATATGCATCAAAATTATGAAATGAAGATGAACTTTATATTTGGAATCAGTTTTTTTTATGTCAGGAGTGACTTGAGAAACTGCAAGTCACTTCTGATGTGAGAGTATTGGCCACCAGCAAGGATGTTTTCCAGGGGGTGCTCGGATGTTTTACCATCCTGTGGGAGGCTTCTCTCATGTCACTACATGGGAAGCTGGAGCTGACAGATGGGAGCATACCCTGTTCCCTGGATTTGAACCACTGACCTTTCAGTCTGCAGTCCAGCTGGCACAAGGGTTTAACCCATTGTGCCACCAGGGAAACAGATGCAGTAATGCGGATGCAACAGATGCAAAATGAATACTTTTGCAATATTTAAAATGGCTCCCCTTCTTCACGTGACAGGCCAGAAGAGATTACTTAACTAAATATCTCATAGACAATATAGGCCCCAGTTGGGAAAAAAATGTTTCTTGTCTATTTTGTTAGGAGAGCATGGAGCTGGTGTACAACAAATCCAAACCAGTGGCGGTTACAGGAATGGCTTTCCCAACTGGAGATGTCAATAACTTTGTTGTGGGGAGTGAAGAGGGAACCGTTTACACAGCTTGTCGTCATGGAAGGTATGTTAAGAAGGGGCACATTTTGCTAATGACATTGGATAGATTTATTATGACTGCATTGTACCATAAAGGCAAAATAAAACTTGGATCCTATGGTAGAAGAACAGCAGAATATACATTGAATGAATGAATATGAGTTGAGATACTAAACTCCAAGATGTACATGTGTCACATAGTTTTGTCTCTAGCTACTTCTCCCTATGCTATCCCCCAAAATTGGCCTAAGCAGTGTAACCTTTCAGTCAGCATGAGCACTTTCTTGTTGTTGGAGAGCAATCCAATGAGTGCTGACAAGCCCAGGTGTTTTCCTGTAGTCGGCTGTGCTGCAACAGGCAACTGCAAAGACCTCTTTGGTCTTGTATCAGAAATGAGTTCTCACCTTGAGTTGCAATAGCATGAATCCAACTAACAGGATATCATTCATGATGTGGAAGATCTCCTAACATGTTATATCTTTGAATAGCTGCTATAGCATCTAACTTTTATTTCAGTAATAACACTGAGTGAAATTAGGAATTTGCAAGCCAGCATGGCTAATAGGAGAAGAGTTCTAGGAGCTAGAGTCCAAAAAATAACTTTCCCAAGCTTTGTGTTGGCTGAAAAATTAACTTTCTTGCCATATGTATTGTCGAAGGCTTTCATGGCTGGAATCACTAGGTTCTTGTGGGTTTTTTCGGGCTATAGAGCCATGTTCTAGAGGCATTTCTCCTGACGTTTCGCCTGCATCTATGGCAAGCATCCTCAGAGGTAGAGGTCTGTTGGAATTAGGACAATGGGTTTATATATATCTGTGGAATGGCTGGGGTGGGGCAAGGAGCTCTTCCTTGCTGCAGTTAGGTGTGAATGTTCAGCTGATCACCTTCATTAGCATATGAAGGCCTGCCTGCGCCTGGGAAAATCTGTTGCTGGGAGGTGTTAATCTGTGCCTGGTTTTTTCCTCTCTGTTGTTTAGCTGTTATAATTTTAGAGTTTTTTAATACTGGTAGCCAGATTTTGTTCATTTTCATGGTCTCTTCCTTTCTGTTGAAATTGTCCACATGCTTGTGGATTTCAATGGCTTCTCTGTGTAGTCTGACATGGTGGTTGTTGGTGTGGTCCAGCATTTCTGTGTTCTCAAATAATATGCTGTGTCCAGGCTGGTTCATCAGGTGCTCTGCTATGGCTGACTTCTCTGGTTGAAGGAGTCTGCAGTGCCTTTCATGTTCCTTGATGCGTGTCTGGGCGCTGCGTTTGGTGGTCCCTATGTAGACTTGTCCACAGCTGCATGGTATACGGTAGACTCCTGCAGAGGTGAGAGGATCCCTCTTGTCCTTTGCTGAACGTAGCATTTGTTGGATTTTCTTGGTGTATGCTAATGAAGGTGATCAGCTGAACATTCACACCTAACTGCAGCAGGGAAGAGCTCCTTGCCCCACCCCAGCCATTCCACAGATATATATAAACCCATTGTCCTAATTCCAACAGACCTCTACCTCGGAGGATGCTTGCCATAGATGCAGGCGAAACGTCAGGAGAAATGCCTCTAGAACATGGCTCTATAGCCCGAAAAAACCCACAAGAACCTAGTTTCTTGCCATATTTGCTGCTCTCATGGATTGAGGGAAATGCAAAATGTAATGATGCCACAACAATGAAAAAAAGCAGATAAAATGACATGGGGTGGACATTTTGGACAACCATTTCATATCACAATGATCTCGTTCCACTCTGAGCTGATGAAATACAAAGTTATATAGACTTTCTTTCTTTCTTTCCTTTTCGTGTTCTATGCAAGTATACACTTTGGATTTCATTAAAAGCAATATCATTTCCTTATGCTTATTTAAATGAGTACAAATGATTCTGTTTTCATAGTTTTGTTGTGGTTGCCTGTAGTAAGGAAACTCTCCTTATGCACCAGCTGTGAATCCATACTATGACTTTTATATGTTTCAGTTACGTAGAATAATTTATAAGCATCATTATGTGTAATGGTTCAGAAATGATTATTTATTATCATTATAGTGTCATTATCCATATGTCTGCAATGACTTAGAGGCCTCTGTTGTTGCTAGATGTTAGCATGTGGAAATGCTGAATGACAAAACAGAGGATGAAGTGGGGAAGAGAAGACTTGAAAAATTATGGACTCTCTAGCCAAACTATATAGGTTGGCTGCAAATGTGAAATATCCTCATATTTCTGCCTAAGTTTTTTTACTGTCCCTTTCAATATATTTTCAAAGTCAGCTTTCCAAGCTCTGTACTCCAAGCCATTTTGAGAATTCTTAATTCAGGTCCTGAGCAAATGGAGTAGAAGAATTGATGATAGATCATGAGATTTGTCATGAAAGAAACAGTGAAAGCATTATCTCAAGATATTCAGCTGTTGAGTTTTTCCCCGAATTTCTTCTGTCTTTCTGCAGTAAAGCGGGAATTGGTGAAGTCTTTGAAGGCCACCAAGGTCCTGTTACAGGAATCAACTGCCACATGGCAGTGGGACCAATTGACTTCTCCCATCTGTTTGTCACTTCATCATTTGACTGGACTGTCAAGTTGTGGACCACAAAGGTAAGAAAAAGGCACATTTGTTTGGGTCTCTGCCCAAACAGAAAATGACCCTGGGAAAAGTGGAAGAGGATGAGTCTTAACTAACCATATGATTACCTTGCCACAGATGGCATACCACCCACCACCAACCACAACCAATAATTTTTTTTTGGGTAGTGGGTCAAGGGCCATGTTCCAGTATTCCTTGCGGAAGGAAGAGGGAAAAGGAGGAGAAAGGGAAAGAGGAAGGGAACCTTCTTAATTTTTCCTCTTACACATAAATCCTTGGAGTGGCAGATTACAAAGTATCAGATTTCCCCAGTGTAACAACACCTGGATAATTCTGGCATCCACAGTACAATCTTTACAAGATGAGAGAGCGGTTCCTGTATCAGGTTGCTTAATAAAGTCAAGAATTGCATTCAGATTTTTATTTTTATTTGTTAAAGAATGCTGCTGCGTACTGGCTAGCAAATGAAGTCAAATATTGGTTGCTAAATGTTTGACATTATCATGTGATAGTATCTACTTCAGCCCAACAGTCAGATGCTATAAGATATTGAGATGCATATTAGAAACAGATAAATATTGATTACTGAATGCCAATCCTGAGATAGAATCCAATATTGGCTGCTAGTCTTCTTCAAAATCAAGTGATCACTATCTATTGTTGTTCTTGTGTGCTTTCAAGTCATTTCTGACTTAAGATGACTCCAAGATGAATGTATCACAGGGTTTTGTTCAGAAAGAGTTTCTGACTTATGAGGACCCTCGGAAGAACCTATCATGGGTTTTCTTGATAAGATTTGTTCAGAAGTAGTTTGCTATTGCCTTTCTCCAAGAGTGAGAGTGTTTGTCTTGCCCAAGGTCACTCAGTGGGTTTCCACGATCAATTTTCAGTGGTCTGAAAACTCTTGGTCCATTATTCAAGCATGGTACCATACTGTCCCTCTGAGCAGGCCCGTAGCCAGGATTTTGATTCGGGGGGGGGGGGGCTGAGTCTGAGTGAAAGAGGGTCTTCCCTAGCAAACCTTTTGTATCGTTACCCCAATACCCCCATGCATATGGGATATATTGAGCATGGTGATCAGATAATGATATGAATAAACATAACAGTTTAAATAATGTACCAGTAAAGCTTTCTCACGGACTACCATGAGAATTTGGGGGGGGGGGGGCTGGCTGAAGCCCCTCAAGCCCCCCCCCCCCCCCCAGGCTACATGCCTGCCTCTGAGTATCAATTATTCAGCAAATATGCCATGAGTAGCTACTAAACAGAAGATTTTGAAGGTGTTCCAATGTTTCATACTTCCATAATGTTTGATTCAGAGTCTATTTGATTTTTTTACAGTTGCAAAATTTTACCATACTGTTTTTAACATTGGCTAAGATCCACTAAATAATCTGCCTACAGGCCTACAAAAGAAGGATAATCATAATCTTGGGAAATTTAAGGAAGTATCGAAACCATGCATGATTAAAGATGTGAAGGTAGTTGGCCTATATACTTGGAAGTATACAATATTCATAACATATTCATGTTTTTGAAAGATTGATGATCTGGAGTTGTGGTATTTTGGCATAATAATAATAATAATAATAATAATAATAATAATTTATTTATATACCACTCTATCTCCCCAAAGGGACTAGGAAATGTAGGGTTGACTCTGACTGAAAGAAGGTAACTTCTGCCGTGGAAGCATGAACACACTGTAAAAAGAGAATTGGAATGCCAAAAAGTCAAGAGATATCCTGCTAGGATAATACATTGAGTCTTTTATCTGTTTAGCCATTAGTGCTTTGAACATGTAAATTGTTTTCAAAAGGCCACCTGTTCCTTAATACATACTCAGGATTATTAACAAGTGTTAATGTTCTGCAGTGCCAGCTCTGCTTATCATCTTAGAAAGGGGGAATCATATAACAACGTATGAAGAAAAAATAGAGTTGAAGTTGACTCTCCCTTTATTCTGTTGTAAATAATCTTACCTATGGCTTCAAAGGGAAGATCCTTGCTTCAGAGGGTAGATTGTACAGGACTGAACAGGATTTCAGTAGAATCTTCAAGTTCTCATCCATTACAACCAACCAAGACTAGAACAAAATGTTTTAATAACTCATGCCCCATTGGTAATCATAGGTGACCCAAACAGATTATTAATCTTAAAGTTGTTTGGGGTAATAATCACTACTAGAGGATGGACCAGAAAATTTGCCCCCTTGGTAAAACATTTTTTAAAAATCACTCACTTTCAGTTGGAACCATGTAGTTAGAATAGCATCATAAACGATGTATTGATAAAAGCCATTAATGCAGAGTGTATAGATTTTTCATAACCTCCAGCGTTAAACCAAGGGTGATTAATGGCAGGATTGAGGAAAGAAAATTATTTGGAAAAACAATGCTGTATATATGTAATGCCACAGAAGTTGTTAAACAGGAAGGACTAAACTAGACTGTTTTGGGCGCATGAAAAAAAGTGGCACAAAGTAGCTTGGCTTGGGGAAAAAAACCACATGTGCATACTATGATCTGAATGTGGGCACATTGATCTGGTTTATAAGTTACGTATAATTTAGGGAACATGCCTGTTTCTCCTTGCAAAGTGAACATTACAGCAGATACAGGGGATGGACAAGAACATTTTCCAGACCTCAAATGAATCCACCCTTAACATTTACACACAATCACCAACAATAACAAGGGCAAATGCACATTTCCAAGCCCCATTACCAATATGACTTAGATTCAGAATGTAGTAGTACAAAACATCATTTCAGAAAGCTTCAGTGAAGTGTATGGTGTCCAGATCTGTGGTCCTACCTGGCTAGTGGTGGAGTCCCAATGGTGTTAGTGTGTGAAGTGTGGCTGCTGTAGCTGGGTTACAGCCATGAATAAAATATTCATCTATCTGCTTTTTCCTGATGTATATCAGACATGCCTCTGCACATGGGGACCTCTCAGAAAATCTTCGCATGACTTTCTGAGAGGTCCACAGAAGAGTATCTTCAACGTGTTATCCTTCTGCTTTCATCCTGATTCTTCTCTTTTTTAATGTTTTTGCACACACACAAAATGCAATCTGTTAAAGAGGAATGATTAAATAGCTTCAGTGTCTTTCAGTTGTTAATGTTGGGATTCTTCTGTCTGATACAAAGTTGAGCTTGAAATAGTTGCATTTCTGGACTGTAACTCCAGAACACCTCAATGTGGCAAGTCCAAACATGTAGCTTTTTCTTATACCAAATCCAGTCAGTGGTCCATCTAGCTCAATATTGTTGATGCCAACTAGCTGGTGTCTTTGGTATGCCAAGCATGTATTGCACCATTTGCTTATATGCCCCTAGGGCAGTGGTTCTCAACCTGTGGGTCCCCAGATATTTTGGCCTTCAACTCTCAGAAATCCTAACAGCTGGTAAACTGATGGGATTTCTGGGAGTTGTAGGCCAAAACACCTGGGGACCCACAGGTTGAGAACCACTCCCCTAGGGCATTATAAAAGACCCCAGATACATGGTCCAGTATCTGCCCACCAGTAAATTAGCTGTTATTTTTGCCTCTTCCAATCTTGTTTATCAAGTATCCAGTCACTGAATTGCCTGTACAGCTCACCTCTAAGTGAACAGGTAAAGAAGAAGAAGGTAGGGTTGTTGTAGGTTTTTTCGGGCTATATGGCCATGGTCTAGAGGCATTCTCTCCTGACGTTTCGCCTGCATCAGAGGTAGTGAAGTTGCTTGCCATAGTTGTAGGTGAAACGTCAGGAGAGAATGCCTCTAGACCATGGCCATATAGCCCGAAAAAACCTACAACAACCCAGTGATTCTGGCCATGAAAGCCTTCGACAATACAAGAAGAAGGTAGTTCTCTTCTCTGCCCAAATGTTGAAGGCTGCAAATAGGTAGCATAACTACAGTATTTATGGGTACTACTAATTTTAGGGAAGGTGGGAATATATGTAAAAAGCTGCCCCAGTTTGATTAATCTTCTACTTTCCCACTATACTCAAAGCTGCATCGCTATCCCAGCATACATAGAGGCAAATAGCTTCCTTAAACTAATCCAGGAAAGAAACCCTTCTGGGAACATGTCTACCAAATATATTATGTCTCGTGGGGCAAATATCATACGGAAATTAAAAAGTGTACTTATAATTACAATTTAGAACGTGGTTACAAATTCTTCACTAAGCGGCATGCTGGCTCACATGAAAATCTTGCTGTCTGACTTGTACCAGTACAGCTTTTTTGAGGTTTGTCCAGGAGCAAAGCAATGAATGAATTTTCTTCAGAGCTTGGTTTTGTTGTCAGAAAGCCAAACTGACTCAGAGCAATGGGTGGAGCTGCTTGTTCAGACAGGATTTTTTACTTTTTGCCCTTTACCTCTGGAGCCAGAGGTCTGGCTCCTATCCAGCTGTACGAGCAGAAAATTATGGTCTTTCTCGAGGTAATTTGATGGAGAAAAACCCAAGTAAAGTCAGGTGATCAGAAAGCCAGCCCTGAATTTTTCCACAACATTTCTCTTGATTTCCTTATCTACTCTACTATAACCACAGTAGTTTTTTTTTTTTTAAAGAAGAGCTTTCTTAAGAATTTCTTGCATGTTAGAAATCAGAACTTGGAAAAACTGCTTTTTTGCACCATTAGAATTATAAAGCAGGAGGAATCTGGGCATCATAATCCAAAAAGTATTTCTCCTAAACCCTATGCCAAATTGCAGAAGTCTTCACAAGAATGAACTATAGGAACAACATCAAGCAACATATTTAGACAATGGGGGCTACACACTCCTGAGTAATCCATGGACAATGTGATAAATCATTGATAGTACTGGTTCGCACTTTGATTGATTGTTATGACAAATAGCCGGCTGGCAGGTCCCACTGTGTTTTAGAAATTTTATATTTTTCAAATTTTTACAATTTTATATAATGATATTTTTATGCGCTGTCGATTATACTCATGTCATTGTATTTGTACTCGTACTTATGTATTGTTGTCTGCATGTGGCACTTGGAGTGCTTCTGTGAACTGCCCCAAGTCCCTTTGGGGAGATGATGGTGGGGTACAAATAAAGATGATTATGATGATGATTATCATTATCTAAAAACATAAAAGTGGGAAATGCAGTATTCTGTGAATATTTTCACATCTTCCAAATAGCAATAACTGAAACTCCTGTGAAGCTGATACAGTTGGAGGGCATGTTATTTAGCCCTTTAGAGCAGGTCTGACTTGCAATGCGGAAGAGAACTCTTCCACGTTTACTTAAGAATCAGCTGTTTCACCAGTGGATGTTCACTGCTAAATTGTTATAGGTATGCTCAAGTCACTAAACGGGTGGGTAAAATGTCGACTGTAGACTGTGTGCCCTCATTCCTTATTTTTTAAAAAAAATAAGGCTTAAAGTGGCCCGGGAAGCCCCCAAAACATGATAAAAATGCCATATTGTCCCCTAGAGGAGAGCTTCTTAAACTTTTTCCACTCGCAATATCTTTCCGCTTGATAAATTTTTATGTTACTTCGGGTATATAGATATATTATATATATAGATATATAAAATATATAAAATAGGTGGTGCAGTGGGTTAAAGCACTGAGCTGCTGAGCTTGTTGATCGAATGGTCGCAGGTTCGATTCCGGAGAGCGGCGTGAGCTTCCGCTGTCAGCCCTAGCTTCTGCCAACCTAGCAGTTCGAAAACATGCAAATGTGAGTAGATCAATAGGTACCGCTCTGGCGGGAAGGTAACGGCGCTCCATGCAGTCATGCCGGCCACATGACCTTGGAGGTGTCTACGGACAACGTCGGCTCTTTGGCTTAGAAATGGAGATGAGCACCACACCCCAGAGTCAGACATGACTGGACTTAATGTCAGGGGACTACCTTTACCTTTTTATAAGAACCAAACATTTACTGACAATAAATCAGCATTGGCAAGGCTTGCTATATAGGCTAATTTTCTTTTTTGTGGAGCACATGTCAAGCATTTCTGCTGAGTCAACTGTAAATACTGCAAGTTGTTGCTAACAGATTTGTGTAAATGGGTGGCTTTTACGGTTGTCAATTTTTTTGTAACCCCAGCATTGAGCTAAGGGGCTCCATTTGAGATCAGGGCCCACAGTTTAAGAAGCAGTGCCCTAGAGTGCAAATTGAAGCAACAAATTTGATATGTCTGTGGGATTGGATTCCTCCAAATTTGGATTGGAATCCTCCAAATTCTCCTGGAGACCTACTTCAGCCCCAACTCTTGAACAGTTGCCCATCCCTACTGTAAGCCATGGCTGCTGCCGGGTTGGCTGCTGATATACAGTTTTGAGACAAAGAAAGCTGGGAATCAAGCAGAAGATTTAGCCTTCAGCTATAATTGCAAACCCTACTTATTCGGAAAGAAGTCCCTTTGAAGTTAATGGGCTCTCCGGCAGACAGTGGCTGGAGGGTTGCAGACAGACTCGGGCTGCTTGTAGCGGCTCCTCTACTTTCCGTGCTGTTGGCATCATGCCTCTCCTGTCTCCATGTAACAATGCAGCTTGTGATGTAGATCTGACACATCCTGAAACACGCTTAGTGTTTAGAATTTGCTTTTTGGTGATGCAAGCATTCTGCTTATTTATTACTTACCTGTATACCCCCTCCCTTCCCCCCTAGTTTGGAACGGAAACAGGGTGAGTGTAAATCAAGAGTAGAGGAAATGCAATGCAACGGTACAAACTACTGTAAAGATAAGTAATATGCTGCAATATAAATTCAAACAACAGCAGCACAGCACTAAGATCAGCCTGCTCTATGGGAAATTCTCATTTAGAATCTTTTGTTTTTGTCCAAACTTATCAGATCAGGTAGATTGAATAATTAGGGCATTATCACTAAAGAACTAATCACTTTGTGCCATAGTATGTCCATCCCATGGAATCCTGGGATTTCTAGTTTAGGGAGGCCTCTTTAAAATTTTCAGTGGCTCCTCAAACAACAAATTGTAGGATTCCATGTGAATGTTGTCATGGCAGTTAAATTGGAATCACAGTGCCATAATTATGTAGAAAGGAGTTCTGGATGGGCATATGTCGGGAGTGTTTTGATTCCTGCATGACACATGGTTGAACTGGATGGCCTTTGTGGTTTTTTCCAACTCTACATTTCTATGAATTGCTGCATGTGAAGCAGTGATGACAAACAACAGAAGAGGTGGAAGCCATTTAGAATGTCACAGTATTGCATTTTGATGTGTCAAAAGTAACGTAATGTCACTTTCAGCCACAGATTCCCTGCTTTCTGGTTTTATTTATTTGCATGACTTTTATTATTTATTTATTTATTTGGGGTTCTTGTACCCCGCCCTTCTCACCCCGAAGGGGACCCAGGGCGGCTTACAGCTGCAAGGCGCACTTAGACGCCTGCTACACAAACAATCATCACAAAAATATAACAGTACAAATTCCCACAATTCAACATTATCCAATAAAATCAGTAAAATGATAAAATCAGTAAAACAATAGAAACCTGTATCTTCCTCCTACCCATCAGTGTACATTAACTCAAAGATCTGTTTTTGGTTCCATTTCGACAATCCTGCCGATCTTACACATCTGATTGTCTTATTTGGTTGTCATTGTCTAATTGCCTGGTTGCCCAAAGGTCTGGTTCCACAGCCATGTCTTCACCCTCCTCCTGAAGGAGAGGAGGGTTGGTGCTGTTCTGATTTCCCCCGGGAGTGAATTCCACAGGTGGGGGGCCACCACTGAGAAGGCTATGCTTCTTGTCCCCACCAGCCTCACTTTTTGGGGAGCTTGTTGCCTTTGGGATGCAGGAATTAAACCACTGATTCTATGCAAGGTTTAGGATGCTTTGGGACTGGAGATTGATAAGTTAGAGCTGGTACATGTAGCCATTAATCCTCACTTTCCCAATTTGAAGACAAGAATAAACAAAACTAAATAATTAGGCTATATGTAGTTTTTGGGACTACAATTTCCAGAATTCTCGGATTTTGTTGGGTTTTTTGTTTTTGTTTTTTTGCATTTCAAGAAATGGGAGATTTGCAATGTGGTCCATGCTCAGCACTCCCATTAGAAAGAGTGAGGCAGTTACCTGGAGTAATATGTTTTAGAAGACACAAAATGTTAAGCATTTGTTGAGGACAAGGATGCATGCAAGAATATAGGTTTGAGGGGAGGATTCAAAATGAGAATATTGCTCCTCAAATACTAATCCCTCCACCAATACATTCTCACTTAGTCACCAGATTTCAGATTGGGATTTCTAGGTGCAAAGATTACTGCAGACGCAGACTGCAGCCAGGAAATCAGGAGATGCTTACTTCTTGGGAGGAGAGCAATGACCAATCTTGATAAAATAGTGAAGAGTAGTGACATCACACTGGCAATGAAGATCCGCATAGTTAAAGCAATGGTATTCCTCATAGTCACCTACTGATGTGAGAGTTGGACCTTAGGGAAGGCTGAGCAAAGGAAAATAGATGCTTTTGAACTGGGGTGCTGGAAGAAAGTTCCGAGAATGCCTTGGACTGCCAGAAGATCCAACCAGTCAAGGAAATAAAGCCCGACTGCTCATTGGAGGGAAGGATAGTAGAGGCCAAGATGAAGTATTTTGGCCACATCATGAGAATACAGGAAAGCTTAGAGAAGACAATGATGCTGGGGAAAATGAAAGAAAAAAGAAGAGGGGCCGACCAAGGGCAAGATGGATGGATGGGATCCTTGAAGTGACTGGATTGACCTTGAAGGAGCTGGGGGTGGTGACAACTGACAGGGAGCTCTGGCGTGGGCTGGTCCATGAGGTCTTGAAGCGTCAGAAATGACTGAATGAATGAACAACAACAACAACAACAACAGATTAGGACCCCCCACAGCAAATTAAACCATTGAGCTGCTGAACTTGCTGACTGAAAAGTTGGTGGTTCAAATCTGGGGAGCTGGGTGAGCTCCCACTGTTAGCTTCAGCTTCTGCCAACCTAGCAGTTCAAAAAACATGCAAATGTGAGTAGACCAATAGGTGCCGCTCCAGTGGGAAGGTAATGACACTCCATGCAGTCATGCTAGCAGCCACATGACTTTGGAGGTATCTGTGGATAAGACGGGCTCTTTGGCTTAGAAATGGTGAGATGAGCACCACCCACAGAGTTGGACATGACTGGACTGGACCTTTACAGATTAGGCACCCAAATAAAAGGGGGCAGGCAATGTTTATCAAGAGAATGAAAACGAAACAAATATAGTTCTTGGTGTGAATGATTTTCAATGTTTTCCTCATTGACGTGCCAGACATTTGCAGTCTGAAGCAACATTTCATGTGGTCAATTTATATATATATTGGGAGCAAATTCATAGTTACAGCTTTTTGTTAAGATCTATAACTTGAGGAGTAGGTGAATATAGATGCCATCCTCAGGACTTGGAAATGTTACTTTGTTGGACCGTAGTTTCCAGAATTCTTCGAACCAGCGTGGGGTTTGGGAAGGTGGAGTTTTACTTACCACCTTCAGGTTTTTTTTTTTTTACTTGAGGTCTCTTTAAGTATTCTGATACCTCCTTCTGTATTTCTCCATTTTTAGCTATAGTTCTGAGGATGCTCAGTAGCTCGCTTAACTATTGGAGGAATTGAGTTGTTATAGGTTTTTTCAGGCTATATGGCCATGTTCTAGAGGCATTCTCTCCTGACGTTTCGCCTGCATCTGTGGCAAGCATCCTCAGAGGCACTGCCAGGCCATCAAATGCTAATCAAGGTGGTCAGTTGAAACATTCACACCTAGCTCCTGCAGACAAGAGTTCCTTGTCCCACCCTGGTCATTCCACAGATATATAAACCCTTTTTCCTACTTCCAACAGACCTCACTACCTCTGAGGGTGCTTGCCATAGATGCAGGTGAAATGTCAGGAGAGAATGCCTCTAGAACATGGCCATATAGCCCGAAAAAACCTACAACAACCCAGTGATTCCGGCCATGAAAGCCTTCAACAATACATTGGAGGAATTGATTGCACTCACAACATTAAAAAATATGACACTGGTAACTGATAAAGTTAGTAAACTTACAGATTTTTTTTTCCGTGTCAGGAGCAACTTGAGAAATTGCAAATCGCTTCTGGCGTGAGAGAATTGGTCATCTGCAAGGACATTGCCCAGTGACGCCTGGATTTTTTGATGTTTTACCATCCTTGTGGGAGGCTTCTCTCATGTTCCCGCATGGAGAGCTGGAGCTGACAGAAGGAGCTTACCCCTGCTCTTCCCGGATTCATACCCCTGAGCTCTCAGTCTTCAGTCCTGCCGGCACAAGGGTTTAACCCATTAGGACACCGGGGGCTCCTTATTTACAGAAATGCCTTTGAGCCTTAGGACTGGTTGTGCCTTAAGGGACTCGATGCAGCCGTAAAAACACTTACGAGGGTGTAAGCCTCATTTGACACAGTGCCTTTTAATCTTCCTTGGCCAGATTCTTTTTCATTGGTTCTTTCCTATAGACTAGGCTGAGATGCCCTGACTTTAAGCGAAACCACAAAAGCCTAATCATCATGTTATCTCCAGACATAGTCTGCATTTGGAACCCTTCTCTCTTGCTTTCCTTTATTCCCCAATTATAATAGTTTCCATGTGTTTAAGCAAAAATATAGATTTTTTAAAAAAAATTCTGCAACATACGAGAGTGCAGTTAAGTAAACCAGCCAGCACCCAGTTAGCATCTCTGTGGCAAGAGTGATTTATAAATGCAGGAATCTAGCACTGAAAGTGGTGTGCAATGCAAGTTCAAGGCCACTGAATGGATGGTGGATGGGAATAAAACAGAATATAAAAGTAGTACTAAGAAATGCATGCTAATAACTAAGAAATGCATGCTAATTGTCTCAAAGAGATGCCTTATCTTCTACAGAAATTGTAGTCACATAGGTTTATTAAAAAGAGAGGGATACCCAAAAGCACCAGCATACCCAACATTCCTCAGATTTTTTTTGTTTGTTTGTTTGTGTCAGGAGCGACTTGAGAAATCTGCAAGTCACTTCTGGTGTGATAGAATTAGCCATCTGCAAGGACATTGCTCAGGGGATGCCCAGATGTTTTACCATCCTGTAGGAGGCTTCTCTCATGTCCCCACATATGAACCTGGAGCTGACAGACGGGAGCTCACCCTGCTCCCCAGATTTGAATTTCCAATCTTTCAGTCAACAGACCTGCTGGCAAAAGGGTTTAACCCATTGCGCCACTTGGGGCTCCATTTCACAGATGAAAACCATAGAATCATAGAGTTGGACCTCATGGGCCATCCAGTCCAATCCCCTGTCAAGAATCAGGAAAATTGCAATCAAAGCACCCCCGACAGATGGCCATCTAACCTCTGCTTAAAGCCTCCCAAAGAAGGAGCCTCCACCACACTCCAGAGAGTTCCACTGCTGAACAGATCTCACAGATATTGCATGGCTAGGTATTATCAGAGGGTAATCAAGATGGCAAAGACTATGAAAGACAGAAGATAGTACTTGAGCCTACTGGGAAGGACAAAAAGGCATGAAGGAAGGAGAAGAGCAAGGAAAAAAGAAAAGCAGTATAACGGGTCCTTGGTATCCACTAGGATTTGGCTACAGGATGCCCCGATGGTTGGTAAAATCTGGGGTTGCTCATATATTCAAGTTATGGATGGTTGAATCTATGATTACAGAGGGCCAACTGTAGTATTTGGATGTTGTAGAGAAGTATGTTGTTGATGCCCCTGGTGGTGCAGTGGGTTAAACCACTGAGCTGCTGAACTTGCTGATTGAAAGGTCACAGGTTCAAATCCAGGGAGTGGCATGAGCTCCCACAGTTAGCTTCAGCTTCTGCCAACCTAGCCGTTTGAAAACATGCAAATGTGAGTAGATCAATAGGTACTGCTCTAGTGAGACGGTAGCGGTGCTCCATGCAGTCATGCCAGCCACATGACCTTGGAGGTGTCTACGGACAATGCCAGCTCTTCGGCTTAGCCATGGAGATGATCACCAACCCTCAGAATTGGACACGACTGGACTGAATGTCAGAGGAAAACCTTTGCCTTTACCTTAGAGAAGGCAGAATTACGTTTATAGAAAAACCACTATAAGAATCTAAAAGGATAAACAGGAAAGAGTCATTACCTTCCTGATAATTGAAAGCTAAATCTGGACCCAGGTACGGAAACTGTTTTGACTCAAGCACTACAGTCTTGTCAAGCATTCCAGGACAGCTATGAGAGGCCCTTGTGGACCAGTCT
The DNA here is from genome assembly GCF_037176765.1 of Anolis sagrei. Taxonomy (NCBI): domain Eukaryota; kingdom Metazoa; phylum Chordata; class Lepidosauria; order Squamata; family Anolidae; genus Anolis; species Anolis sagrei. The sequence goes on along the minus strand of NC_090026.1, from coordinate 100,891,319 downwards.
ATCTCTGCCATGTGGTAGCACCAATATGCTTGCATGGATGCACACACATACCTACTTTTGGAAATTTTCATTCCTGTTTCTCAACAAACTTTGGAAACTCTAGTTCAGATACAGGGGGTTGGGGTGAAGACCAGAAGAAAAGGTCAGAAACTCATAGTACAATCCAGATGTTCCTTAGTTCTTTGTAGGGGAGAAGCCAGGATTTCTGAAACTAGTGTAATACTGATCTGAAAATTATAGATCTGTCAAAAATGCTACGGGTGAGCTGCAGATTTAAAACAGGTTAATTATCACAACTCTTGTTACTGTACTCTGGGACCTGTTGTTATTTTGTGACAATAGGTTGCTAGTGAACATTTCAAGCACTTTATAGAACAGTTTCTTGTGGTTTCTTGGTTGGGAGCAATTTCCATTTGAACATGATTAAAGAATTGCAGCAAGCAAACACAAAAGGTTCTTTTCTGAGGGTATATATACTCCTTCTTAGACAACATAGTGAACAGAGAGGAAAAAGAGATGTAAATTTCTGCTAGCTAAAGGACCTGTGGTGTTATGATTTGGAAATTCAGTTCAGAGACGTACCTTCATGGAGAGCCTATTATTCCATTGTGCGAAATACTTCTTTTATGATATAAGCAAAGCTGATAGATTTCACTGTAGCTTTTAAGAAGTTAAATGCTAGTTTAAACCTGCGAACATGTCCACATGCCTTCCTCTAAGTAGTAAGGTTCTTAATGTGTGGCGCCTCCTGGATTAAGGAAGATCCTTCATGTAGATATGCCAAGGAGCTGGCTGGATCTTTAGCCCTGGATGCAGGTATACTTATTTTCATCTTTCTGCATGCAGACTATTCTTTAGGATAGAAAGCAGACAGGCCATCAAAGTAAGTGGTTTATCAAGGAAAGCTGTATGCATCCCACACAGATTTGTGATTTTTCCAAAGGCTGAAATCCAATTGTGCAGTGCTTAAATTATGTACAGAGTAATATATAGCTATAATGTTGCCCTCAAAATGAAAGTGTGGATCTTATTGAAAGTTCTCTTAGAGGTATTTCTTCAAAGTGGTCTGGGTGTTCTGGGTTCTACTTATTGGGCGTATTGGGTATTTGTGCCAAATTTCATCCAGTGAATGAAAATATATCCTGCAATACCAGATATTTACATTACGATTCAAAACATGCAGTCATTTTGCTACAAAACAGTAGCAAAATTACAGTTGTGAAGTAGTAACAAAAATAATTTTGTGGTTGGGGGTCACCACAACATGAGGAATTGTATTAAGGGGTCGCGGCATTAGGAAGGTTGAGAATCACTGAGTTGGGGTATATATAGCTTTAAAATATAACTGCTCCGCTGCTCCTTTCAAAATACATATATATGGGTTGAGAAAATACTTATGTGTGTATGAAAGGAATTAGAAAAATCAATTTCTGGCACTATACTCTGTTTATCTTGTGTCATGTAGTGGTTTGAGCGCTGGACTCCAGTTCTGGTGACCATGTTTCAGAACCTGACTTGGTTAAAAAACCAACTGGGTGACCCTGAGCAAATCACATTCTCAGAGGGTGTCACTGACAAACCTTGTTTGAACAAATCTTGCCAAGAAAACATTGTCATAGGTTCATCTTAGGGTCTCCTTGGGTTGGAAATGCCTTCCACAACAAGTTTTGATAGACCATGAGCTTAACATTAGTCAACATCATGATGTGACAGAAAAAGAGCAATGCATTTTAAGGCTGCATTAATAGCAGCATGGTGTCTAGATGAAGGGCTGTAATATGCTTTGGTCAGACTTCACCTATAATTCTGTGGTAACAATTCAAGAAGGCAATTGACAAGCTGGAACAGCTCAAGAGGAGAGTGATCAAGATGGCAAAAGGTTTTAAAACCATGCTCTTTAAGAAGAGATCTCCAAAATGGGCCGAAAGCAGCCCTCCAAGGTCATTTATCCAGCAACTGCCCTAAACTTTAGACTAAGGGTCACCCTAACCCTGAAATGGCTTGAAGGCACAAAACAACAAAAATCCTAATGAACTCGGCCATCTCATCAGCCAAAAGCAGGCCAAACCTCCCATTGAAATACTGGTGTATTTACGCTGGTTAAAATGGATCTTCATCATAATTATAAAATCATACAGAATGATACAATCAAAGAATTGGAAGAGACCTCATGGGCCATCCAGTCCAACCCCCTGCCCAGAAGCAGGAAAATCACATTCGAAGCACTCCGGACAGATGGCCATCCAGCCTTTGTTTAAAAGCTTCCAAAGAAGGAGCCTCCACCACACTCTGGGGCAGAGAGTTCCACTGCTGAAGAGCTTTCACAGTTAGGAAGTTCTTCTTAATGTTCAGGTGGAATCTTCTTTCCTGTAGTTTGAAGCCATTGTTCCGCGTCCTAGTCTCCAGGGCAGCAGAAAACAAGCTTGCTCCCTCCTCCCTATGACTTCCCCTCACATAATTATATATGGCCATCATGTCTCCTCTCAGCCTTCTCTTCTGTAGGCTAAACATGCCACTCTTCATAGGGTTGTTCTCCAGACCCTTGATCATTTTAGTCGCCCTCCTCTGGAACATTTCAGCTTGTCAACATCTCCCTTCAATTGCAGTGACCAGAATTGGACACAGTATTCCAGGTGTGGTCTGACCAAGGCAGAATAGAGGGGTAGTATGACTTCCCTGGATCTAGACACTATACTGCTATTTATGCAGTAAGTAAAGTAAACTTTATTACAGTCCATGGCCAGATCATAACAGGTAGACCCAGTCCCATACATCCACATCAAAACCAAGGGGTTATATACTTCAAACTTATGCAGACCAAAATCCCATTGGCTTTTTTTTGCCGCCACATCTCATTGTTGGCTCATGTTTAACTTGTTGTCCATGAAGACTCCAAGATCTTTTTTTACACATAGTACTATTGAGCCAGGCATCCCCCATTCTGCATCTTTGCATTTCATTTTTTCTGCCTAAGTGGAGTATCTTGCATTTGTCACTGTTGAACTTCATTTTGCTAGTTTTGGCCCTCTCTAATCTATTAAGATTGTTTTGAATTCTGCTATTGTATTGTTCTTTATTGTATTTTTGCACTACAAATAAGATATATGCAGTGTGCATAGGAATTGCTTCATGCGTTTTCCAAACTATAGCCCGGCCCCCCAACAGTATGGGGGACTGTGAACCGGCCTTCTACTTAAAAAGTTTGAGAACTCCTGTTTTGAAGAATGACTTAGAGAGCTGGGCATGTTTAGCTTTGGGAACAGAAAAATGAGAGGTGATATGATACATATCAGAATGGATCTCAATCTTGTTTTCTGCTGCGCCAGAGGCCAGGACGGGTTCAAATTGTTAGAAAAGAGATTCCACCTAAACATTTGGAAGAATGTCTTGATGGCAAGAGCTGTTTAGCAGTGGAGTGACTTGCCTCAAAAGATGATGGACTCTTCTGCATAAGAAATCTTTAAACAGAGTTGGATGACCATCTTGCAGGAATGCTTTGTATTTCTGCATGACTGAGGCTTGGATGGCTGTAGATATAGTCCTTGGGTTCCCTTCCAAACCCATGATTCTGTGAAACTCTCTCTTGCACTCTGTCCCTATGTATATACAAATATACATACAAACATATGCCCTTTTGCAGACACTTAAAAACTCCACTGTTTAGATTTCTGTCGAGAGCAATAAGAATATTTAATTTCTTTTATCTCTAGAGTTTTCATTATCATTTAAATTTCATTTTACGTTAATTGATTGGGGATTAGCAAAGCCATTATTCAGAAATCAGACTAAGACGAGCCAGATGCGATGAATAATTCATGACGCCCAATTACATGTTACAATTCTGGTGTACCTTTTAAAAACTTGCCTCCAACTTCCAGTCTGTTGTGAAATGAAATGACGGCACTTAAAAGTCAAGCAACGGCGGCACGCTCTCTTGAGCAGCTGTGCTCTCTGAACCTTGCCACCTCCTCTCCCAAAATAAAATCTTAGAACACCGTGTGTGGGGTGCGGGGAGGCAGCCGAGGCAAAGATGTCAGGCACTGGATAATCTTGCCATTAACAATGAAAGGAAGCTTTGGCAAGTAGTACAGAGAAAAAAGGAATGGGAATGGGAATAAATAACTTGACACGTTTATATAAAAGAATGCTGTTTAGTATGGAAAGATGCCACTAGATCATTCTGATAATTGATTGTTTTATAGTATGCAGGATTTAAAAGCCAACCCACAGAACTTCTGATGACTATTTTTCTTGCATCCGTTAATCACTAAAAATACTAATCAGAGGGATTAATGAAAAGGCAATGACAGTAGAGTCTCACTTATCCAACCTTCGTTCATCCAGTGTTCTGTATTATCCAACGCAGTCTGCCTCCCATCGGGATCTACAGCTGTTTCAATACATTGCAAGGTTTTGGTGCTAAATTCGTAAATTTAGTAATTACTATTCTTTATTTACAGTATTTATATTCCGCCCTTCTGACCCCGCAGGAGACTCAGGGTGGATTACAGTGCACATATACATGGCAAACATTCAGTGCCATTTAGACATACAACATATATAGACAGACACAGAGGCAATTTAACATTCCAGCTTTTCCCAGCTTCATGAGGGTATGCTGTGTTTTGAACTGCTTTTTCTGTCTATTTGTTGTAAAACATGATGGTGCTTAATTTGTAAAATCATAACGTAATTTGATGTTTAATAGGCTTTTCCTCAAGCCCTCCTTATTATCCAACATTTTCACTTATCCAACTGTCTGCTGGCCCATTTATGTTGGATAAACGGAACTCTACTGTATAAATAAATTGGTAAAATATTACAGATTCTGACTTCGGCTCCAGTTCAAACTGAGCTGCCTCTAAGGTGAATGTAGTTCACGTTCCGTTGTGAACCTCCTTAAATATTATCTCTTAGGTTGGACCATACACAGTTAAGGTAATAAGTGTATGGATCAAGAAATGCTCTATGTCTATGAGCTGGCATTGTCTGTAGATGCCTCCAAGGTCATCACTGCATGGAGTGCTGCTGCCTTCCTGCAGAAGCGGTACCTATTGATCTACTCACATTTGCATGTTTCCAAACTGCTAGGTTGGCAGACGCTGGGGCTAACTGCAGGAGCTCACCCTGCTCCCCGGATTCAAACCGCCACTTTTGGTCAGCAGGTTCAGAAGCTCAGCAGTTTAATCTGCTGCACCACCAGGGGGCCCATTAGCCCACTGACCATATAATAAAGCAGTTTAGCTTCATATAATGCACTTCAGTGCAGTTTAAACTGCATTATCGGACAGTGAGGATCCAGCCTGATTTGCCAGAAACTGTGAAGTCCTGCATGGTGTAACACTTTGTGTCATCTGTGTTTTGAAGGGACAACTAAGGTGTAAGGTGGACTGGAGTCACATAATGTTTTGCGGCAACATAAATATGACACTCATGTTTGGGTTTAAGCTTTCAGTTTAGTTACAAGTGAGTCCAAGTCCACAAAAACCTTTTTTTCAGAAATCAGTATCACTCATCTTCAAGAGGCTGAAGGATTTCTCACAGTTTTCTTGTTGGAAACAGATAATGAAACAGGAAGGCAGGATCAAAATGTTGTAAAATAAATAATAAACAACACAACAGACTCTCAGTCTACCAGAACTCTCAATCAATGGGCAAAAATTAGAAAAAAATGATGGAATGTTTAAAAGCTGTTTCTATACTATAGAAAAACAGTGTCACATCACGTTTGCCTTTACATGTCTTCATATGCTATGAATGGCTACATTTCAATATTAATATCAAGTCAATACAGAGTATTGTTGAAGGCTTTCATGGCCGGAATCACTGGGTTGGGGTGAGTTTTCCAGGCTGTATAGCCATGTTCCAGAAGCATTCTCTCCTGATATTTTGCCCACAACTATGACAGTCATCCTCCGAGGTTGTGAGATGTGTTGGAAACTAGGAAAATGGGGTTTATATATTTGTAGAGAAGACTATTATGCTGGGGAAAGTAGAAGGAGAAAGGAAGAGGGGCCGACCAAGGGCAAGATGGATAGATGGCATCCTTGAAGTGACTGGACTGACCTTGAAGGAGCTGGGGGTGGTGACGGCCGACAGGGAGCTCTGGCGTGGGCTGGTCCATGAGGTCACGAAGTCGGAGATGACTGAATGAATGAACAACATATTTGTGGAATGTCCAGGGTGGGAAAAAGAGGTAGGCGTGAATGTTTCAATTGGCTACCTTGATTAGCATTTAATGGCCTAGCAGTTTCAAGGTCTGGCTTCTTATTGCCTGGGGGAATCCTTTGTTGGGAGGTGATTAGCTGGCCCTGATTCTTGACCAGAATCCCCGTTTTTGAGTTTATGATGTGGTGTACTCTGGACTACGGAGTCCCCAGTGGCGCAGTGTGTTAAAGCACCGAGCTTCTGAACTTGCTGACCAAAAGGTTGCAGGTTCGAATCTGGGGAGTGGGGTGAGCTCCCGCTGTTAGCCCCAGCTTCTGCCAACCTTGTTGTTGTTCATTCATTCAGTCGTCTCCGACTCTTCGTGACCTCATGGACCAGCCCACGCCAGAGCTCCCTGTCGGCCGTCACCACCCCCAGCTCCTTCAAGGTCAGTTCAGTCACTTCAAGGATGCCATCCATCCATCTTGCCCTTGGTCGGCCCCTCTTCCTTTTGCCTTCCACTTTCCCCAGCATCATTGTCTTCTCTAGGCTTTGCTGTCTCCTCATGATGTGGCCAAAGTACTTCAACTTTGTCTCTAGTATCCTTCCCTCCAGTGAGCAGTCGGGCTTTATTTCCTGGAGGATGGACTGGTTGGATCTTCTTGCAGTCCAAGGCAACCTAGCAGTTCGAAAACATGCAAATGGGAGTAGATAAATAGGTACCGCTCTGGCAGGAAGGTAACAGCCCTCCAATGCAGTCATGCTGGCCACATGACCTTGGAGGTGTTTAAGGACAATGTCGGCTCTTCGGCTTAGAAATGGAGATGAGCACCAACCCCCAGAGTAGGACAGACTGGATTTATTGTCAGTGGAAAACCTTTACCTTTAACCTACTCTGGAATATAATATTAGCTAGGTTTAATAGGAAGTCTCAAGCAACCAGAAACGGCATTTAAAAATCCGATATCTCCCAATCCCCACGCGTGCCGGTTTACTGAGAGTGTGCGCTTTCCCTTCCCACTCCTGGAGGGTGAAAATCCTGTCTTGATGAGCCATGTTTTGCTCCAAAGCCAACAAAGCCTGCGGGCGTCTCCTTTGAAAAGATTGGAAGATTGCAGCCCTTGGCCAGTGGCGCTAGGTGGCGCTGTTCGTCTTCCCTTCAGCAGGGAAAATGAATCTCCTTTGGCCCTTTTTTTGCAGGGCGACCCACTCGCTTTGAGTTACAGCCAAAAAAAAAAAAAAAACCCTTCTCCCTTCCCCCACCCCCTAATTTTCCCCTTGGGCTGTGGCCGCTCCTTTTACCTGTGGGCTCTTATAGTGCAAAGTTTGCATTTGTCCCCGATCTCCCCCCCCCCCAGCCTATGCCTTTTCAGCCCCCCTCCCCCTTTTAGGGCTCAGCTCTGTCCCAGGGGGACCTTTCATCTCGGGGAAGTTTTATGACACTTGGGTTTGAATGTGCAAAGTTTTTAATTAGACTCGCCAGACAGCCCCAGGCAGCGGCAGCGCCACGAAGTCTTCATGCTTCTTCTCTTCTCTCTCTCCCCCCCCCCCCTTTTCCCCTTCCTTTCTCTCTCTCTCTCTCTCTCCTTTGCAGCACAACAAGCCGCTCTACTCCTTTGAAGACAATGCCGACTATGTCTACGATGTCATGTGGTCGCCTGTTCATCCCGCGCTCTTTGCCTGTGTGGACGGGATGGGCCGCCTGGATCTCTGGAACCTCAATAATGACACCGAGGTGAGGCTTCAAGGAAGAAGAAGGAGGGGAGGAGGAGGGGAGGATATGGGTGTGTCTGTCAAGCCTGCTCTGCATAAGGGACAAAGGTCTAGGGATCCATCTGGCCACCAGAGCCTGCTCTGCATAGAGGAGGAAGGTCTGGAGATCTTTCTGGCCTCCAGATCTGGCTTTCAGAGCCTGCTCTGCATAGAAGAGGAAGGTCTCCAGATCATCTTGGTATCCAGAACCTGCTTTGCATAGAGGAGGAAGGTCTGGAGATTCTTCTGGCCTCCAGATCAGGCCTTCAGAACCTGCTCTGCATAGAAGATTAAGGTCTGGAGATCCTCCTGGCCTCCAGATCTGGCCTCCAGAGCCTGCTTTGCGTAGAGGAAGAAGGTCTGGAGATCCTTCTGGCCTCCAGAACTGGCCTGCTTTGCATAAAGGAGGAAGGTCTGATCCTCCTGGCCTCCAGAACCTGCTTTGCATAGAGGAAGAAGGTCTTGAGATCCTTTTAGCCTCCAGATCTGGCCTCCAGAACCTGCTTTGCATAGAGGAGGAAGGTCTGGAGATCCTCCTGGCCTTCAGAACCTGCTTTGCATAGAGGAAGAAGGTTTTGAGATCCCTTTGGCCTCCAGATCTGGCCTCCAGAGCCTGCTTTGCATAGAGGAGAAAGGTCTGGAGATCCTACTATCCTCCATAACCTGCTTTGCATAGAGGAAGAAGGTCTGGAGATTATTCTGGCCTCCAGATCTGGCCTCCAGAGCCTGCTTTGCATAGAGGAGGAAGGTCTGGAGATCCTACTGGCCTCCATAACCTGCTTTGCATAGAGGAGGAAGGTCTGGAGATCCTTCTGGCCTCCAGATCTGGCCTTCAGAGCCTGCTCTGCATAGAAGAGGAAGGTCTGGAGATCCTCCTGGCCTTCAGAGCCTGCTTTGCATAGATCCTTCTGGCCTCCAGATCTGTCCTCCAGAGCCTACTTTGTGTAGAGGATGAGGGGTTACAAATCAGTTTTTGGTCAACTTTAGATTTGGTTTGGGGTGCTGATTCAGAAAATTGCATTAGATTGACCAAGTCAACTCTAGTCTTTGATACAGAACATATGCCATGGTCAGTGAAAGGGAAGAAGTGGCAAGTGGCGCAAAAGGAGCAGAAATAAAATAAATGAAATAAATAAAGAGGAAGGAGGCTCGCAGACAATATTTTCGTTCTCGCATCCCACTGGTGGTCTGCGGTCCACAGGTTAAGAACCACTGGCTTAGATGCACCCTTAGATGGCTTTCCAAAGATTCCAGGGACCACCCGCTCTACAGCGGTCCTCATCCTTTAGAGGCTAATTTGAGTTGTATGTCCTTTACTTTGTTTTAAAGAAATTTCTGTGTCACCTCTGGACCACAAAGCCCTGTAGATGATGAACAACAATGAAAACTAGGCTAGTGTGGTTGTCAAACTGGTTTTGCACAAAGGAGGAAGATCTGAAGATTTTTTCTTCTCACCAAAGCCTCTTGACACCACTTTGACCGCAATCGCTAAATGGCATGGAGTCTTGGGACTTGTAGTTTGATGACGCACCAACTACATCTCCCAGGATTCTATAGCAAGTAGCCATGTGGCAGTTCCAGTGATATTAAGGTGGATATCACTTATGGTGGTTCTCAACCGCAGATGTTTTGGCCTTTAGAAATCCTAACAGCTGGGATTTCTGAGAGTTGTAGGCCAAAACACCTGCAGGTTGAAGAACTGGTGGAGCTGCACCCTTCAATGGCTTGCTTGGAAATGGTCAGCTTTCCAGAGATCCCTGGTCCACTAGCTCTGCTGCAGTTCCTCAAGGTCCAATTGGAGTTACTACTACTACTACTACATATATACATATTTCCCCATGGGGACTGTGGGCAGTTCATAACAAACAGTGGCAAACATTAAATGTCCTATAATAAAGTTTATGTCCTTTATTATTTTTTATTTGTGTATTCACGAGATTTCATTGGGGTTGTCTAGAGCCCTGGAAGTGATAGACAACACCAATGAAAACAGTGCAAAGAGGAGATGCTGGATGCAACTACACTGCAAAATGAATGTGGCTTGACACCACTTGAAGTGCCATGACTCAGGCCTCATCTAGACTGCCATACAACCCAGTTTCTGAATTCAGATTATCTCATTTGAGCTGGATTATATGGCAGTGTAGACTCACATAATCCAGTTCAAAGCAGATAATCTGGATTCAGAAAATGTATTATATGGCAGTGTAGATATCCAGCTTCACTGCTATGGGATCTTGGGACTTGCATTTTGATGAGGCACCAGCACCCATCAGACTACACCACCCATAATTCTATAGCATTTGGCCATGGCAGTTCAAGTGATGTCAAACTGCATTCATTCTGCTATGTAGACCACTTGGATGTAAATGTGTGCTTTCCAAAGATCCCTGGCCCAGAAACCGTGCTGCACCTCTTTCAACACCCATTGGAGTTTATTTCCTTCATTTATTTATTTTTATAGTCAAAATATTTCTATATCTTATAAATATTATACATATTTATATATCGAGCACTGGAGGCGATGAACAACAAAGAGGAGACATCAACACCATAGATCTAATGCCTCAGGCCTGCTTGGCCAGATGTGTTTGAAAAGCTTAAATTTACAAACAAGCAGTATAAGGGTGCATATAGTATAACTGATGCAGTTTGACACCACTACCTGCCATGGCACAAAGCTTTAGGATGATGGGATTTGTAGTTTGCTGAGGCAACAGTGCTCCTGGGCAGAGAAGGAATTCTGCAGCATTAAGCCATGGCCATTCAAGTGGGGTCAAGCTGCCATGAGGAAGCAACTAGCAGCAATGGAAACAGTGGAGAGAGGAGATATTTTCAAATAACATTAAAATACTCTTTCAAAAGAAATAACTTTTGAAAGCAGTTTTAATCCTAAGATACAAGTTGGAAACAAATATCAAAAGCTATACAGAAGAGCACTGCATTGGCTGGCCACTGGAAGCTTTAAAGAGATGGAGCCAGTCTTATTTCCTTGAATAGGGAGTTGTAACTTCTGGGTGCTGCAGCAGAGAAGGCCCTGGTCTGTGCCCATACCAACTGATTCCTTCAGTGCAAACTGAATAAACTACAATTTAAGAGCCCCCAAGTAGACAGATAGACAAACACATCCATCGACCAACTTGTACACACAGACACATGTACAGAGGGAGAGACAATATATGCAAGTATATACAAGCAGTCCTCAACCTCCGAATAACGTAGGTTTGCTCTTGACTTGAATTTGTAAGTTAGAATAGATACTTTCAAAAGTGTAACTCCAGCCACATGCACACACACATAAGTAAAGGGTAAAGGTTTCCTCTTGACATTAAGTCTAGTTGTGTCCAACTCTAGGGGGTGATGCTCATCTCCATTTCTAACCGAAGAGTGGCATTGTCCGTAGATGCCTCCAAGGTCATGTGGCTGGCATGACTGCATGGAGCACCGTTCCTTCCCGTCAGAGCCGTACCTATTGATCTACTCACATTTGCATGTTTCGAACTATTAGGTTGGTGGAAGCTAGGGCTAACAGCAGGAGCTCACCCTGCTCCCCAGATTTGAACCACTGATCTTCTGGTCAGCAAATTCTGCAACTCAGCGGTTTAACCCGCTGCTCCACTGGGGGCTTCACATACACATATTAATTAATTATAGCTTTGGAAAGCATAAGGAAGGGTTAACACCCTTGTGGTGTCTGTTCGCCTTTTCAGAAGATTTCACCTCACTTTCTGTCCCTGTGACAATTGGATTTTGAAAAAAAATGGCTTGTTGCAGAAACAAGGATTAGTGATGAAGCAGAGACGCCTTTTCCCCATGATAACTTTTTCAGGAGTGAATTTCCTTCCCAAGAGGTAGATTTATTTCACTTTCTGTTGGCACTCCCCTCATTCTTAACTATGATTCATTTGTAAGTGGGATGCATTGTCGAAGGCTTTCATGGCTGGAATCACTGGGTTGTTGTAGGTTTTTTGGGCTGTATGGCCATGTTCGAGAACAGTGGTTCTCAACCTGGGGTCCCCAAATGTTTTTGGCCTTCAACTCCCAGGAATCCTAACAGCTGGTAAACTGGCTAGGATTTCTGGGAGTTGTAGGCAAAACATCTGGGGACCCCAGATTGAGAACCACTGTTCTAGAAGCATTCTCTACCTGCCATAGATTCAGGTGAAACATCAGGAGATAATGCTTCTGGAACATGGCCATACAGCCTGAAAAACCTACAACAATCCTATAAGTGGGATGTTACTTGGATAATACCAAGCAAATTCTGCAGAAGTCTCCAAGCTTTCAGAAGTTTGCACACTTCCAAGTTTTGGTCAGTCTTAATGAAGACATCATCCAACTATATATTTGGGCCTTCTGATAGCTTCAAACTACTACTTCTGTTATTATCTTCATCCGTCCCTGGTCCTACCATAGTAGGTCTTGCATACCCTGCAACATTTCACAGATGTCAACTGGGCCACCTAGTAACATCAGAGTTCCTCAAGATGGCTTTAGTAATAATTGAAGACAAACATAGAACCCAGGAGAGGCTGCAGGGAAGAAAAGCTGGAACATTTTAAAAGCAACTTTTAAAAAAAGAATTAATTGGGACTGTTCTTGCAGGGTTGGGACAGTTGGAGCACAAGGGCATGCAGAACATGCAGTTGATAGTGCACATGTGTGGAAATGGATCAGTGGGGATATATTAACACTAAGGCTTTTCTACCTATTTCAAAAATGTGTGAAATACGTACACTTCTTATAATTGGCAATTTAGTTTACGTGTCCATTTTCAAGGAGACTTGTTTGTTAGCAAGTTGATCCCTCCTTCTGTCCAGAACATCTTTTGTAAATTTCACCTATGTGGAGCTTCACTTGCTACAAAGAAGTTATGTGTAATGTATTGTCAAAGGCTTTCATGGCCGGAATCACTGTGTTGTTGTAGGTTTTTCAGGCTGTATGGCCATGTTCTGGAAGCATTCTCTCCTGACTTTTGCCTGCATCTGTGGCAGGTATCCTCAGAGGATGTGACCTCACATCCTCTGAGGATGCCGGCCACAGATGCAGGCGAAACATCAAGAGAGAATGCTTCTAGAACATGGCCATACAGCCCAAAAAACCTACAACAACCCAGAAGTTATATATGTTTGGCTTTCTCACATTGTTATTGGGGGTGGATCTACACTGTGGAATTAATTCAGTTTGACACCACTTTAACTGTCATAGCTCAATGATAAGGGATCCCGGCAGTGGTTATTTTACAAAGTCTTAAAACTGCCAAGGAGTACTGATGCCTCACCAAACTACATCTCCCATGTTTCTACAGCATTGAGCCATGTCAGTTAAAATAGTATCAAACTGCATCAATTCTACAGTGTAGCTGCATCCCAAGAAGCAGAGAGAAGGAGGTTCAGCTTCTCTTGATGTCCTCAGTGAACATATGAAACAGACTTTAGGTATTTCTGATTTGAGTAAGGTGCTACCCTCCTGCCAGCAATTGGGTTGGCATCTATCTCAGAATTAAAGGGGAAGGGAAATATATTCATGAAAATCCTATATAGAAAAAAAACCCTCATGTAATAGCAAACTTAATGGGGAGAGGACATGAATAGGGTAGTAGTATAAGTGTTTCTACTTAGAAGAGGAAATACCCATTGAACATAGTGGGGTATACCTATTAAGAAATAGGCCTAGGAAAGAAGTACAGTTCTGCAGTTCTCCGCACAGGTAGGGAGAAGGTGTATTGAACTTAGTGGGTCTTCCTTCTGGCTAAACCTTTAGAGGATTGGTCTTGCGAGTGGCCAAATCTATGTATGCCCTAAAAGGTTCAGGCCCAATTTACCATTCTGATCACATTGTCCCTTACCAACCTGCCCAATCATTACGATCTTCTGGAGAGACCCTTCTCTCGTTGCCGCTGCCTTAACAAATACGGTTGGCAGCAATGAGAGAGAGGGCCTTTTCGGTAGCTGCCCCAGTCCTTTGGAACTCTCTCCCCATTGAGATTAAAACTTCCCCTTCCCTGTTATCTTTCAAGAACCAGTTGAAGACCTACCTTTTCAAACAAGCTTTTGACGGATGAATTGAATTGCTAATGACAGCAAGGTCGATTTGTACCAAGCTTGGTGAAATATACTACTTAATTGATGAGTCTTCACAATAATTGTAATTGATTTTAAATGTTTTGAATGCTATATATATATATATATAATTTCTGGATGTTACTATGCTTTGTGCGATTTTTGTCTTGTATTTATGTGAAATGTGCTTTGATTTGAATTGTATTATGTTGTGAGCTGCTTTGGGTCCCATTAGGGAGAAAAGCAGGATATAAAGATATTATTATTGTTGTTATTGTTGTTGTTATTATTATTATTATTATTATTATTATGACACAAGAACACAGTATGTCACAGCAAATGAGATATTATTATTATTATTATTATTATTATGCCTACTTGGTATTAAATTCTAAGCACTCAGACCCAAGTCTAGATTCTACTAATCATTTACTCAGAGGAATCATTTACTGGAGGGAGTTCCTTTATATTAATGAAACCTATGACTCCCGACCCCAGCAGAGTTACTATCTGATGAATTCCGGGATTTATTTTCCCCAAGATCGGCTAAGTAGTAAGCTCCAGTGAGTTAACTAGGACTTACTCCACTTTAAGTAGGTTTGTGGTCTTGTTTGGATGTTTCCTGCCTCAAAATCCAGCTAATGCATTTAAGCTCCCACCCATTTTATTTGCAATGCAGTATTAATGAGGAGTGAGCCCCCAGTGGTGCAGTGGGTTAAAGCACTGGGTTGCTGAACTTGTTGACCAAAAGGTCGCAGGTTCAAATCCGGGGAGTGGCGTGAGCTGTCAGCCCCAGCGTCTGCCCGCTGTCAGCCTCAGCTTCTGCCAACCAAGCAATTCGAAAACATGTAAATGTGAGTAGATCAATACGTACCACTCCGGTGGGAAGGTAATTGCGCTCCTTGCAGTCATGCTGGCCACATGACCTTGGAGGTGTCTATGGACAACATCGGGTCTTCAGCTTAGATATGAAGATAAGCACCATACCCCAGAGTCGGACACGACTGGACTTAATGGGAGGAAACCTTTACCTACCTTTACCTATTAATGAGGAAGTGCTTAGTAATCTTAATTTGCTAGTAAAATACCAAGATTCAACCAGGGAGACCCAAATGCAAATCCTCACTCAGCCACAAAGCTTTCTAGGTGCACTTTGTTAGCCCTGCAAGGTTGATGGAAATAGTAAAGAAACGATAGGCTGCTTAGTGTAGAGCCATATAATGCAGTCAGAACTATATTGAACTGCATTATACATGCATCGGACTGCATTATATGTCTTCAGGGATTAATTAAAGAATTAAAATTGTAAAAAAAAGGTAAACAATGGAGTGGGAAGCATCATAAAGAAAACTGTATAGAGATTGTTAATGATGTTTTGGAAGTTGTAAGTATATAATGCAATTACATTTGTTTAATAGAAATCTGAAGGTGTGAATATGTTGTCGAAGGCTTTCATGTCCAGGATCACTGGGTTGCTGTAGGTTCTTCGGGCTCTATGGCCATGTTCCTGAAGCATTCTCTCCTGACGTTTTGCCTGCTTCTATGGCAGTGATCCTCAGAGGATGCCTGACATAGATGCAGGTGAAACATCAGGAGAGAATGCTTCAGGAACAGGTTGAAGTAGTAACTGTCCAGTCTTCCAGGCTGCTATTGAGCAAATCTAGCCAAGGCCTAAATCAGTCTTTTACGAGCCTGTCTACCCACACATTTTTAGGCAGTTGGTTGTGACCTAAAAGAAGCAAAAATTTTGTAATGTTCCTCAGTTGGTTGACTGAGTGATTTCTTTCTATTTCATCTTAGGGCCCTTCCACACAGCCCTATATCCCAGAATATCAAGGCAGAAAATATCTGCTTTGAACTGGGTTATCTGAGTCCACACTTTGATAATGTGGGATTTTCTGCCTTGATGTGCTGGGATATAGGGCTGTGTGGACGGGTCCTCAAATGATTTCTACAATGTAGTTTTTAATACTATTGCAAAGATAGATTTATTGCCATTTTAAAATAATGATGAAACATGTCTTCTTCAAATATTTTGAATAGCCTTTCAATTACTATAAAAATACATCAGTTTTGATGTCTTGATTTGATACAGTATTTATTAAACAAAGTAGTGGAGCAAGGCTTATTGTTATTACTTAATAATAATAATAACAACAACATCACACAGTCCTAAACGCTTGGGAACTGTTCAACTTGTGATTTTGTGATACGAAATCCAGCATATATATCTTGTTTGCTGTGTCATACTGTGTTTTTGTATCAGTGGAATAATAATAATAATCTTTTGTTTGTATACTGCTCTATCTCCCCGAGGTGACTCAGGACAGTTTCCACCATGGGTAAAGCATTGCAATTACCATCACAAAAACATATAAAATAATCATTATAAAACATAGATACAATACTACATAACAGTTGCACCTATTTAAAATTAAAAGCAAGTTCAGTACTAATTTCCATTGGCAAGTTCAGCTTCCAATGGCCGGAATTCCAGAGTGGGCCTTTATTTATTTATACTTTAGCTTTTTTTCGTCAGGTCCTTAAAGCAGCTTATGAAAGTTCAGATTTAAAAAAGTTTGAAAAAGTTAAAACCAATTGACACTTTGGTTTAATCGAAATGGCTGTTTTTAAAGTAATGGCGTCTTAATGTGGTAAGCTGACTTAATTTTTTTTAAAAAAGGAAACACTTTTTAACATTAGGGTTTTTAAAAAGATTGTGTTAATTCATGCTGTGAGCTATTTTGAATCCCATCTTGGGTGCAAGGAGGAATATTAAACGAATAAGTGCGTATTTTATTCTCTCGCGCTGTGCTTTTTTTAAAGTCTCAGTGTGTTCTGCTTTTAAGATTTTAAAATAAAAAAACCCATAGAACTGGATTATAGTTTCTAAATAAATAAATAATTTCTGAGATTTCATCTCCCTTCTATTCTCCTTCCCCAGAACCAGATATATTATGCATGTTCACAAATGCATACTTGTTTTGTGTGTCTCTCTCTCTGTGCAAAGCTCCTTATGAAGTTAAAATTCTGAAATACGAGGACAAAGGCTTCCATACCAGAAGCAGGGAGAAATGTAAAAATAGAAACCATAGATTGAAAACACTGTTGCCCTGTTTAGCATCAATGAAACAGTGAAGTCAGAAAGCTTTGTGAGAAGATATATTGATTTTTCATGTACAGAACGTAGCTTAGCATAGCTGCTCTTTTCTTTTGTGACTCTTTTTACAATTTTGTCTCATGTCGTTCTTTTTGTCTGGATTCAAAAGGCCTGTGGTTTCGCCTCCTTTCCAGTGGTGAAATAACTGTGCGTAATTTTGATTTTACAGAAATTGTCCCTTGAACTTTTGCTTTTCTTTTTCCCGGCCTCCGAGAACAGTCTTGTGATTGAAAGTTCTAAATGTCACAGCTGAGATGTGAACGTCAGCTCTCGAATAATTGTATCACGCAAAGCCTTAAATATATTACGGAGCCTTCTGCCCAGCAAATACCCAGTTCACATCCTGTAAGAATTATATGATAGTGACGACGAGGCAGTTCAGATGAAAGAGGCGAACCTTGTAAATGGGTTTGTGAGCTGAAAATGCTACAGAAATGAATAATCGTGACAATAAATTTAAGATTCCTAATTGCAGAATAGCCGCATTCGTCGAGGAAGGCAGAGAACCCACAAAGGGCATTGGCGCCATATGGGCTCGAGGCATGAGCTTTTAAGGCAAGACAGAGCTTAATTCATTGTACATAAAAGACTAAGAAGGTAGTGGATTTATATATGCAGTACAGTGGAGAATCGACCCAATGAACACGGCAAAAAAAACCAGACCTGCCAATAGTATTTTCTTTCTTTTTTGGTGGTGTTAACGTCATCTTTTCTTGGAACTATGAGATGCGTTTGAGTTAAAAGCGAATGCAAGTTATTACTGCTGTTTTCCGTAAATCACCTTAGACAGGTAAGGAGGGCGAAATGGTGAAAACTGGATTGTCAAGTGGAGACGGGAGGTCTTTTGAAGTGTTTGGAGCAGGAAGCCACAGAGCCTGCTTAATTATAAAGTGTTCAGATGAACAGGATGAATAGGGAGGGGCAATTTCTCCAAAGGCTTTTCTTCTGGCAAAGGGAGAAGAGAGGAAGACATCCCCACAGGTGTTACCATTACTAGCTTTTACTGACAATACCAAAAGATGGCTAAAAGCAAAGATTGTCTTTAAAAAAAATTAAACTGTTTATTTTGGTTATGGCACATAACAGAAAAGCAAATCGTGGCAGATATAATCATGTAACAATATTTTTGATGTGTGCATACCTATCTGCCTTAATCAACCAGTTAATTTTGACGTTGAGTACTAATTATTATCAGTTACTTAACTCGAAACATATAGACTTGCTATTTCTGCATGTCATCCACTACTTTCAGTCAAAGCTTTCTATTCAATTTTTTTCCATAACATTCAGAAAATCAGCACACGGCATTTTACACACAACAGACCATACACTCATCCCAGAACCCTTATCCCACACAAAATAAAACCTCTTCCCCACACCCGTGCACCCTTCACCATGACTTCCAACACCAAAACACAATGAAGCCTTTAGACCTATTTATCCATTCTTATTCATGGTAAACCTAAATTCCTAATGGAGCTCCTCTATATTACTGACTCTCTATTCAGATATGCCATGGCCAACTTCCATTTTTCTAAAAGGTCCTCACTGCTTTTATTCCTCCTGTTATAAGTTAGTCCGGCCATTAGCATATATTCTCGCATTCTTTCCCTCCAATCCTTTTTGGTTAGACCTTTTTCCCCTTTCCAGTCTTTGACTATGGTCAATCTTGCCGCTGCAAAGCTATATTGATATATTTTTTGGTCCTTTTGATTATTGTTTTCTCTATGTAAACCTAGCAGACACAATCATGGGCTTTTTAAAAATCTTGTTATATAACATTTTATTTGAGGCAAAGATTGCCATTCCTTTCCAAAACAGATCTAGGATAGAGGAGAGTCTAGGGCTCTGTTTTATTTGCTTTTGTTTTCAATACATGCTTCAAATCTGGTGATTGATGATGAAATTGCTTTGCTATCACAGCAATTAAAGCACAGGGAACTATGAACAGGATTATAGTCGTAGAATTTGGACCATTGATCTACGCCAGATCCATTTTTGAATTGTTTTTTAAGGAAAATTTCCTCCGGAGAGCAAATTTAGTGCGAGCGTACTACCAGGAAAAACTAATCAGAGACCTGCAGTAGCAGCCAAAGAGAAAACTCTTTAACAACTGGAAGTGATTGGTCTTTTGATCTTTTGCCCAGCAATTTGGAACTTTTTTTTTTAAAAAAAAATAATGATTTTATTTCTCCCCCTCTTGAAAGTATTGGGCCAGAGTCCAGCCTGAGTTAAGCATATTGAGTCCCTCTTGATTTCGGTTGGAGGGTTAAGCAAGCCCCTAAATCACTCCCACTGAAATCAAAGGAAGGCATGCTTTAGTCAAATCGTTTTCTTTAGCTTGTAATGTTCTTCTTTCTTCAAGATGTTCTTAAAAGCTAATGGAAACATCTGACCTGTTTGTTACCAGAGGAAAATCTCAGTCTAATAATAATGAAAACAATATAGCACACACACACAACCGACAATCACAGCCTAATTCACCAAAGTAGTGGGATTTAAGCTGACTGAGATTTCAAGCCCAACTATAAAATTGTGCTGTCCTGAAATCACTGGATATTATACATGGTTTTTGGACTGGAGATGGTAGCCTTGCAGAACTGTAGCCGTGATTCAGAATGGTCTCAGCGATTTAAGCTGAATCAGCTAAACCGGCTGTTTCTCATGTTAAATTCAAATACGTTGGCATTCATGAATTTCATACCAGGCTGTTAGCAACTTGGATGAGGTCAGAGCTTTCTAAGTTAGGGCAGAGCTTTCCAAACAGTGTGTTGTAGCACATTAGTGTCACAACACACAGGGTCAGAGGCAGGGAATTTTAAAACTGTATATGAGTCACCTTCAGGCTGAGAAAGGCGGTATATAAATATGGTAAATAAATAAATATGTCGTAATTTATTGATTTGTTACATATGGTTTATGTAGTGTGATTTGTTTATTTAGTTTATGATATTTTTTGTTTTAATTTGTATGTTATGTAACCTGTGTTTTTTAACCATTGTACACCGCTTCGAATCCCACTCATGGGAAAAAGTGTGATTAATAATAATAATAATAATAATAATAATAAGTGTTTCAGCTGCAGTGTGAAGGTGTGTCTCTTAAACATTAAGCGAAACCTCTGAAATAAGCAATAAATCATATACTTAAAAATAAATAAATAAACAGCTTTCATGAGATATGTGGTGTCCCCATATTACAATTTATGTATATGTCCATATCTTTGACAAGGGGTTGAATTAACTTCTGGTTTGCTGGTAAAATTGAATTACTGTGTCACAAAATGATGCTTGACTAAAAAGTGTGCCACCAACATCAAATGTTTGGGAACCTCTTGAGTTAGGGACTAGATGAAGCTTAGAGAGGAGCGCGACACAGGGAGAGATCCATACAGCATTCTCCAAATTTTGCCTTCATACCACAATGTTGTTTGGTGGTGGTATAATCTGGTGAGTTCTCTTGCCAGAAGTTGTTTCTTTCTCCAGTGGTGTAGGGCTCAGACACCCCGTGATAATGTGGCATGTTTCATTAAGAGCCACATCTACTGTATTAGCATGGTGAGATGTGTTCCACACTGGGCATGCATACTCAGCAGCAGAGTAGCATAGTGCAAGGGCAGATGTCTTCACTGTGTCTGGTTGTGATCCCCAGGTCTTATGATGAATCAGTGAGATATCCAAAACAGTTCCATTTTATTCTCAGTGACTTCCTGACTACAGTATTGAATTAATATTTGATTTGTAAAATTGGATGGCTATAACAATTTGAAATGAGAGGGGGGCAAAATGCAACACTTTTTTCATATCTCAATATTTATTGTAAACATTCCTGCCAGGTTCAGATCTCAAAGGCCTAGAACAAGAATATCATCATTCTTGTTGGTATACTCACAATATTTGGAGATTGCTACTAGTCTGCCTGGACTTATGATTGCACAAAAATGATTATATACATTAAAATAAGTATGACTTAACATTCTCCAATGATTGATGCTGCTAAAATAAAAAGTGCAAATGTGTTCGTATACGTACAATGAGAAGTGAGTCCCACTGTACCTCCTGGGGATCATGCACATGTACCAGGCTTCAGATTTAATTATTGTTTGGAGTTAGTTATTCCCTCACATTTACATTGCATGTATGTGTATGTATCAGTGATTCCCAATCTTTTTTTTTTGACCAGGAACCACTCTACCAAGGACCACTTTGACCCGGGACCACTTGCCAACATTAGTACCAAAAGGGTTACAAATCGATTTTTGGTCAACTTTAGTTTCAGATTGTTTATTTGGGGTGTTGATTCAGAAAGGGGCATTAGATAGACCACATCAGCTCTAGTTTCTGATACAGAACATATGCCACCATCTGCTCGCCCACAGAAAACTATATTTAATACTGTAGAGCTGATGTTGTAGTAGTAATTTTTGTGGGTAGTCAGCTTCTCCTCTCCCGACATCCCCGTTGCCTTGGCACTATAAGAGGATTTTGCAAAAACCAGTCACTCTCATTGCTGCGTGGTTTTTGTTCTTATGGACCACTGGTGGACCATGGACCACAGGTTGGGAACTACTGGTGTGTATACACACACACACACATTTTTCCTTTTTGAGAAGAGTTGCATATTAGGACAAGTGGGAAATAATTTAAAAAATGGTCGGCAAGGAAAGCTGTAATGCTGACATTAAGCCCCTCAAGAAAAGGTGTCCATGGGTTGTTCCTGTGAATCATTTTATATACTTGTTTTAAGTCTTCCCTTTTTGTTTCTCTTCCTCCTTTAGTATACTGTGTGCCTAAACAACTGTGATGGTGATGATGATTCAAGTAGTCTATTTAATATACAGCACTTCTGTCATCATTCCTAAAAGAATAATGTCTTTTATAGGTTCCAACTGCTAGTGTGACTATTGAAGGAGCCTCTGCCCTCAATCGTGTCCGTTGGGCCCAAGCTGGGAAAGAAGTAGCAGTCGGGGATTCGGAAGGAAGGATCTGGGTCTATGACGTTGGAGAGGTATGCTATCTCCTTTGGAAATAACTCTGTATATGTGTGCTTTCTCTTTCAAATAACAGGCATTTTACATTGGAGCTAGAAGCTTTTTCATCAGTTCAGTGGCCAAGTCAGTCAATTCAAGATGCAATTCAGCTTCTTTCAAATCAGAAGGAGTTTCTCCATTGACTTCAGGGACATGCAGCCCTCCCCAGTTCCTGTTTAGTAGTGTCAACTTGATTGTAAAATTGTGTGTAAAGATCTTGTATCAAAGTAATGTGATGTGGCTAGTCTTTGTCTATTATTTGATTACTATTTCATAGAGTAGGGAGTAGTTAACAGCTGTCTATTTATTTTAAAAACCTTGCCGAGTGCCTTTGAATATCTTATATATATCCTCACCCAAGATCAATTTTCACATTAATATCCTGAGGTGGATAGGAAATTGCATGTAGAGTGGACCTGTGGTGTCTACCCCTATTTATAACAACATCTGTGGATGTTTGCATCTCGTTATGTATAATAGTGTAGTAAAATGATGTCCCTTATATAAAATGACAAATTCAAAATTTTGGAATTTTTCAAAGATATTTTAAAGCCATGCATGGTTGAATCTGTGGATACAGAATCCGTGGATACGGAGGGATGCCTGCATAAACAAACATACCACCTGTATATCTGTGCCTGCAGAATAAGTCATTCTCGTGCTGATGCTCTCCTTGGAAGGATCTGCTGTTTGGATTTGGTCAGTGTGGTAATGTTACAAGTTCTGTTTCTGCTGCCCTGGATACTATGCAGATCCTCTGCCTTTCCAGAAGTTCTAGAAAATTAAAGTTATTGAAAATAAGTACAGTGTCTAACGTTGAACACTAAATATTTCTCATATATTCCTGAGGCTTCTTAAAAAACAAAAATACCAATTTTGAGCTGTTAGGATAGGATAGCCATGTGTTCTACTCTACATAGGATAGTCCTAATGGGGGGGGGGGGGGGGCAGTCAGGTAACAGTCTAAAGGGCTATCTCATTTAAAGTGGGACAAAATCACAAGAAGGGGGAATGGCCTTGAAGTTGCTAATCAGTTGTTAACTACTTGGAGAGTAGACTGAGCAGCTACTTCCTATCTGTTTTGAGACGTATCGCATTCCTTTTTAAATGACAGTAAGTATGTATACATCTGCACCAATAAAGGTAAGTGTATTGAATATGCATATTCAATATTTTACAAATACTGTCTTCTATTGCCCTGGTTCCTGTCCCAGGGGGGCAAAGGGTACAAGTAGAGCCTTAACCCTAAATGTTATTTGTGTGTGTGTTTTGTCACTTTTGTTGTAATATATTAAAACAAAATGCCAAGCCAATAAATGAGTTACCCGTATATACTCAAGTATAAGCTGACCCAAATATAAGCTGGGACACTTAATTTTACCAGAAAAAACAGGGAAAACGTATTGACTCGACTAGAAGCCGAGGGTGGGGAATGCAGCAGCTACTGGTACATTTAAAAATAAAAATAGATACCAATAAAATTC
The DNA here is from genome assembly GCF_037176765.1 of Anolis sagrei. Classification (NCBI taxonomy): domain Eukaryota; kingdom Metazoa; phylum Chordata; class Lepidosauria; order Squamata; family Anolidae; genus Anolis; species Anolis sagrei. Next base: position 100,867,685 of record NC_090026.1, on the reverse strand, counting down.
CATTAATTGAGGCATCACTAGGTTAAATGTTTTTGAATATTTACATAAAATTGTAATTTAAGATAAGACTGTCCAACTCAGATTAAATCATTATTATTGTAAATGTGCTTATGTACCCTTCCAATATCACCATAGTTTATTTTAACTTTACAGTTTGGGGGAAATGCTGTGTGTACATGAATAAAGAAAAGTGAGAAGGACTGGTGCTGAGTGAGGAGGAGAGGAAGGAAAGCTGGGTTGCTGTGGGGAGAGATGGTTGTCCTGGCAGGAAGATGTGGGGCTGAAAAAATTCCTCCTCTCAGCCCCATGCCTTCCCACCAGGACCCTCACCCAAGTATAAACTGAAGGGGTCTTTTTCAACCTAAAAGGGGGCTGAAAATCTAGGCTTACACTCGCGTATATACAGTAAATTGTATACACAGCTGTTAGATTTTCAATTTTCAAAAAGTAGTTGCAAAAGTCAGTACTGAAAGTATGTCACAGAAACAGCCCATTAAAGGGTTTTGGTCTCTATATTAAATACTTTCTGAGCATTTAAGCACTTCAGTGCTATGATGGCTATAATTCCTACTACAATAGTGTAAGTTGCATCAGTGCCAAAGTTTAGGAAGGGTACTTTTAAGACTCTATCCTCTATCTAGTCCTCTTTTTTGACTGGGGAATTCTGGGAACTGTAGTCCAAAAAAGCAACTGTCCTGCACTGCTGTCCTCAATGGTGAGTTGGAATGTGTTGCTGAAGTTCTCCCACGAGTTCATTGCTGGGGTAAGATTTGTGCTCAGGACTTCTTGGTTTAGGGCTCAATATCTTAGTCATTCTATTATACTGTCACGGGCATCTTTCATCCTGTAACCTTTCCTGTAGATAGGGAATAAAATCAGTCCATGATATTGTAGCTTGAATGAGTATGCTGGGTATTGATGTAAGAAAATTTGAAACGGCGGGTTTGGAAAGGAATGGCAGAAGCCTGTAGGGTGACGAGTAGATGTAATGGAAATTATCAGGCAGAATGTAGTGTGTTGGAAGGCTATTCTGAATTCCCCCCACTACATATGAAAATCTGACTAAATTGAAGTCAGTATGGTGTGCACTTGATGGAATGTGTCTCTTTGTGGCTGAATGCAGCCTAAAACGTAGTGTCTGCATTACCATTCTTGGAGCAGTTAAGGGTGACTGCTGGAGCAATCAGCTTTTATAGACAGAATTTGTTTTTTGTCATTATCTGTGATAGGATACTGGGATCTCCATCTCGCCACAGTAGGGAAACATTATAGAACATATACAGATTTATCTTTAACTCACACAAAGTGATTTTTATGGCCTGTAGCGAAATTGCTTGGGCATGACTCATATCTTGGGCCGGCTTGCGCTTTTGCGGGAGTAGCTTTTTGCTGGAAAAATGGCTGCAGAAACATCTTGCCGGTATCGTTATCATAATTGCTAAACTGTCGAAAGTCATTATGCTCCAATTTCTGCTACAGAAACCGGCAGTTTTATTTATTTATTTATTGGTGTGTGTGCATGTATTTTCTCTTCCTGAGTAATCTGGCAGATGCTAGAAATACTTGCATTGACAGTATTGTCTGTGCTTGCCTATTGTCTGCAGTCTAGACAGGCTGTATGCATATCTCTTTGACATACCGTGCTCTGAATTAGTTGGAATGGTTTGTTCATCCCTTTATGGCGGACATCGCATTATCTCAATTTCTTGGCTTTTTTCACATCAGAAACAGTACAGGCAGCAAGAGGAATAGGGAGGTGGCTTTTAGCTCAGAATCCAATTGGTTCAAATCACTTACATAAGCATATTAAATATAACATACCCCTTTTGACTTAAGTGACACACAGTTTGGGGGTCCTGTTTTGAGGTCCTGTTACTATATTCTAGAGCAGAGATTTCCAAACTGTGTGTCATGACACATTAGCCTGTTGGATTCAGTGTGTATGGATGTTGCATGAATGTTCAGTAATAAGAAACCCCCGAGTTTATATGAAATAAGCAATAAATCTCTCATGTATTATGTATGTATGTATGGGTATGTGTGTGTATATATATATGTATATATATATATATATATAGAGAGAGAGAGAGAGAGAGAGGTTTTCATGGGATGCATTGTGTTCCCATGTCTTCCATTATTACAATTTATGTGTCCATATCTCTTATAAGGGGTTGTCTAACTTCTGGTTTGCTAGTGAAAACTGAATTACTGTGTCATGAAATGATGCTTGTCTAAAGGGAGTGAACTGTTTGGCAAGCTCTGTTCTAGAGTCACTAGGTTTAACTGTGTAGCATCCCCAAGGCAAACTACTCCAAACTTTCTCATACACGTAAACATCCATATTTTGCATGCTAGATGTCTATGCATTTCCACTTTGCCCCCCCCCCCCCGCAACAGCCACGCTCCCCTTCAGTTTTAGCCATACCATTTCACTTTCGTCATGAAGTGATTTTATAATTATGCCTTATAAAGACATGAAAGACATCTTTCTTGGATGCAAAGCTGGCTTAGGGAAGCAGTCTGCTGGTTTGAGTTTGCTCTGAAAGAACAGCAAATATTTAGTGATTGAATTATAATTTGTATAAAAACAATGTTCAAATGCATAGAAAACAATGTATAGTAGTAGTCCCATTGTAATAATAATAGTAATAATAATGATAATGATGATGATAACTTTATTTTTGTACCCCACCTCCATCTCCCCAAAGGGACTTGTGGCAGCTTACACATGACACAAAGTGCCTAAAACAATGAAGAAAATAAACACACAGTACAATAAAAAAAGTAAAACCAATAGCATATAAAAACAACAATTTAAAAACTCAAAACAATGCCCAATAACCTATGGTGACAACTGCAGCGAGTCATGTAAAGAAGACAAGGTAATGGGATAGTGCAAATTGTACTAAGGAACAAGGGCATGGGATGAAAGTGTCGTGCTGTGTCATTAATTGTGGGCCATTGGGGCTATTTTACATTCTCAAAGGCTTGTTTAAACATCCAAGTCTTCAAATCCCAACAGAAGGAGGACATTGTGGGGGGCTGCCTGATTTCCCTGGGGAGGGCATTCAAAAGCTGGGGAGCGACCACCAAGAAGGCCCTCTCCCTCGTTCCCATCAACTGTGCTTGTGACGGTACCAGAACCACGAGGAGGTTGATTTTAACACTCGCACAGATACATGGGGGTGACACAGTCACAAAGACAGAATGATGAATACATGATCCTCCAGACAACACTGGACTGCAGTTCCCATCACTCCTGTTGATGAGAGATAATGGGAGTGGTAGTGTAGCAACCTTTGGAAGTACACTTGGTCAGCCCTGCTGCATATGAACCCACTTAATATTGGGGATCCTGAAACCTGGTTCTTTATAGTTTTCAAATGTATATCTATACACAATTTGCATGACATAAGCTTTTAAAGAGACTTGTCTAGTTTGGACATAATGCTAAACCATATTTCGACTTTATAGGTTCAGGTCTGTTTCCTTCTTCTCTCTCATCCAGCTAAAATGAGAATATCTAAACTATCCATTTTAAAACTTATGTTACTATTTTGTCCAAACTAGGAAGTTTGGGCTATTTTACAGTTGATTCCAGACTTGCTTGAACAAACCATAGTTTAAATTAATCACTAGTTGTCCATGTTCAAATGAAACAACTTATCTTTTAATTATTTCATTTTTGACAAACTTGTGGCCAACCCCATGTCCCCTAGTAGGGATGAGGAAAAGGCCTTAAGGAATTCTATAAGGAATCTTCTACTCTTGACCGGTATTTGTGGTACATAACCCATGGGTCCATTCTTATAATCTCAGAGGAGAGTCATTGAAACATGAACGTATCTCTTTCGCCAAATTGTATACTATAATTGCTTACAATCGCTGTCTCCAAGCAGGTGCCTTCCACATGTGTTAGAATTGAAATTTCCCCCACAAAACATGTTTATTATAAGCAATTGATCCTCAGCCCAGTCAGCTCATATTATAAAGACTGACACATATGTGTTCTCACCCGAATTTCATAGTGATACTTGAACAAAGTTACGTACCACTTCCGCATGATGTGATTGTACCTTGTTAATTTCTGTGAGATCCTCATTCGATTTTTTAAAGATCTGAATATAATATTAAGGCCATTTTGCAAACAACCTATCTGTAGGTTTCTGGGTTTTGAGTTTAAAATAACATTAATATTTTCATTTTCTGATCATTGTCGTCGTACAGTGTATACACTTTTTTTAGCTATTTGATTTCAGCATTGTCTCTGAAAATAACTGAACACATTTATTTTCACAGTCAGGGGTCTATTTTCTCTTCGATGCTTATACACTCCACCCGTTAGTATGAGTGCAGGTAGAATGAATACACAAACATGTCCAAGGGAAGACAGACTTCATAAATCCATTTGTAGGTTCATATGCATCATGACGTGAAGGAGAAATTTGTACATTAGTTTCTGAACATTTGCAGAATACAGGTTGAGCATTCCTTATCTGGAAATCTGAAATACTCCAGAAAATGTCCACATGGGTAGCTGAAATAGTGCCACCTTTGCTTTTTGATGGTTCAGTGTACATAAATTTGGTTTCATGTACAAAATTATTAAAAAATATTGTATATAAAGTTACCTTTTGGCTATGGTAGGACTTTATTAGGTCCTTGAGGATGATTCTATGGTAACTTCTGGTAGAAGTTGGTCATTTCAATAGGATTTGCCATTATTCATGGTTTCCTATTTCCAAAGTAGGTCCAGAAACATAGGCCTTCCAGGATACTTGAGATTTTATAAGGACAAAACTACTTGCTCTTTGAGTTGTGTGGCTTTCCCATGAGTATAGATTTTCCTTGCAATACCTTGATGGGGCAGGGAGCTGTTCTAAAGCCAGATCCGAATGCAACAATAATAAACTGCTAACTTTGACCTCTTCCCATGTTCTAGGCTCTGATTTGTGCACTTGAAACTACAATTTTTATTGCTTGGGAAAAGATTTTTTTGAAATTGAAATATACATACGCAACTGACCTAAAGGAAAATTGGATAAAAATGGCATATAGATGGCACATGACCCCGCAGAAACTGGGAAAATGTTAGAAAAATATGAATACAACATGTTGGAAGTGTGGTGAAAAAGAAGGATCGTACTTCCATATGTAAAAAAAAACAAAGTCTTTCTGGAAAAATAATACAGGATATCATTCAGAAAATATTAGAGATAAAGATACCAATGAGACCAGAAACATTCCTGTTAGGGATACATGAAATGAAAGTAGAAAAAATACAGATAAATTATTATTTCTGATGACTATGGCAGTGCAATTTTGCTATGCAAAATTATGGAAAATGAAAGAGACACCTGAAGGGTCAGACTGGATGACAAAAATCCTAGAAATCAGAAATATGGATAGACTTACCTTTCTTATTTCAAAGAATAATTGGAAGATAATGAAGGAAACAGACTGGGGACAAGTTACTGAATACTTAAAACAAAAAAATAAGAAGACTTTGATTTGATGAAGAAGAGAAGAATACATTGGAACAGAAAAGCAAAGAAGGGAGGGAGAAGGAAATTAAGAGAAAGAGTGAAAGAAGGAAAATGAAAAGGCACAGAGAATATACTTGGAAGTCAAGAAATGTCAACTCAATACTATATTCTATTTTCTTATCTTTTTCCTTCCTTCCTTCCTTCCTTTCTCTCTCTTTTCTTTTTTTAAATGATTTTAACTGAAAATTCTCAATAAAGATTATTTTTAAAAAAGAAAATTATTTTTTTGCACACAAGACAATATCTGCATTAATGCGGCATGAGTAAATAAGTTGAATCGTTTTGCTGACTCCTGTTGCACATATGGGGTATGAATAGTAACAGTGCTGGCTGGTGTCTTCAGAGTACCTTTGAATGGTGAGGTGGGGGTGGGGGAGCTTAAATAAGGGCTCCTTAATGGAAAAAATGTCCAGGTTGGAGGAATCAGTCAGTTTAATTACTTTGTTTTATGAAGGCCATCACCCATTGCTGATTACTACAGTGATAAAATCTTTAGCTTTGGTAGCCTCCATAGGGGGTAAGCCAGTGTAAGTAGAGCAAAGCCCAGCAATTATCACCCTCCGTCCTTGTGTTTCTCATTACAATATTCATTACTTAGGTTACCCTAGAGCTGCTGACAAACTTAATGTACACATTTATTTATTCATTGATGAAAAAGCAGCATAATTTCAGCTAAATTTTGTTCCATTTAATGGAATGACTTAGGTCACCTTAAATACTTAAAATAAGTATCATTAGACCTGGATGCACTCCTACCTCTTTTTGTGGTCCTGTGCTTCCAATTTTTGATGACAACCTGAAATCAACTGACCCCTTCTTTGAGAGGTGGCTGTTGTTGATGATGGTGCTGTTGTGTGCCTTCAAGTCATTTCTGACATATGGCAACCCTGAGGCAACCCTATCATGAGGTTTTCCTGGCAAGATGGGTTCAGAGAGGGAAGTTTCTCTTTGCCTTCCTTTAAGGCAGAGAGAGTGTAATTCACCCAAGATCACCCAGTGGGTTTCCATGGTAGAATTGAGATTTTAAGTGGAGTGTTCCATGTTCGTGGTCTAGTTTTCAAAGCAGAACACCCTATTGGCTCTCTAGGAGGAGAAAGGGAGTCCTAAGAGCAAAATGCAGCATTGCAGCCTCTCCCCAAATCTGGAGGGTTTTTGTTTTTGTTACATTTATATCCTTAATTTCCTCTGGTGAGCTGAAGGCAACATGAATGGCTCTCCTTCTCATTTTATTTTCAGCAATCCTGTTGGGTATATTAATCTAAGAGATACAAGGTCATCCAGTGAGTTTCATATCTTGGACTGATAGTGTTGTTGAAACAAATAAAGCATTTATGTAGGACAGATATCACAAATACAATTGGCTCCTGAAGTAAGTGATAAAAGCTATTATAATCTCAAAGTTCTATTTTCCCATTTCTATCCTTCTTAGAGAAGACAGATGATTATCAAGAAGAGAGATGATTATCAGGATTATCTGAACTTCCATTGTTCTCCTTCCATTCCTAGGGGGCCACAATTGAAATCCTGTTGGTTAGTCTCAACTATAGTATTGGTGTTGTGTCCTTCAAGTAATTTCTGATCTGTGATGACCCTAAGGTGAACCTATCACAGGGTTTTGTTCACCAGATTTATTCAGAAGAGGTTTGCCATTGCCTTCCTCTGAGGCTGAGAAAATGTAACTTTTCCAAGGTCACCCAGTGGGTTTCACAGCTGAGTGAGGAGTCAAAGCCTGGTCTCCAGAGTTGTAGTTCAACAGTCAAACCACTATACCACACTGTTTCTCACAACTAAAGGAGGTCTATCAAATCAGTTGTTGGATAGATAAATCAAAATTTGATTTACGACCTCATCACATTGAAGTCTAAAGAGCAGTCAATAGCGGGGGAGGGGGATTTTCCAGGAAGCATGTCAAATCTGGGGGGGAGTGGAGGAACTCATTGCCTCATGCCCCGCATCACCACCTTACCTATCCCACGGAGGGACACATCACTGCCCAGCTTCCCCCAGCGCTTGCCCTGTTATTTCATATGAGAACACAGGAAAGAATGGGAAGCCTCCCGTGTTCTCTGGGAAGCATCCTAGGATGCTTGGAGGATGCTAGAAGCACGGAGTCCCACTGGAAGTAGCCCTATGTTGTCAAATGGGCTCTGGCAGGCTCCGTACTTCCAGAATCCTCCAAGGATCCTATGACACTGAAAAAGGTAATGTGATGAGGTCTATGACACTGAAAAAGGTAATGTGATGAGGATGCATATTAAGAAGTAAACTTAATCTAAAAAAACTTATGCTATCAACTTTGTTCTACCAATTAATCCTAAAGATTTTATGGATTTTAATTGAATTTTTAAATATCAATGTTTGATTCTGTTTCAATGTTTGTATATTTGTAGATTTCAAATTGTATTGAAATGTTTTTAATGTAAGCAGCTTTGAGTCTCGTTGTGGAGAGAAAAAGTGTGGCATAAATAATAATAATAATAATAATAATAATAATAATAATAATAATAATAATAATTGTGGTGGTACAAGATCACTTTTCTTATTGATTTATTTTAGGGAGAAGCAACAGCAGGATCTAGTTTGGGGTGTCCTGCTTTAGAAGGACTGTCTAACCCAAGTTTGTACTGTATAAAGTGAAAGGACCAAGGAAGTGGAGGGTTTTGGGACTTCAAAGTTGTCTGTGCAGAGGTAGCCCATTGACTTCATCCTTAGAGGCACAGGAATTATTTAGTCCTGTTTTCCTCCCTTCTGGTAGACATCATAGACTTCCTTATTCACAGCAGCAATTTCTAAAGTTGCATCTGTCCATGCAAATTTTACTTTTTTTGCCTTTTTTTTTGCCTCTTTTATGTGATGCATAAGTCATGTACTCAGCCCACCTTGCAAGATAGTATAGATAGAGGAATATTTCCATAGAGTTCTCTGAAGCTGAAAAAATAATTTTTGCTTCCATAAATAAACAGCTCCCAGGGATGGGAAAGAAAACTTGATAAGTGGTTCTGCAGAATTGCCTTCGGGAGGGCAAGATTCCAGCGAGCCTAAAACAGGCTATTATAAAGCCGCTGTTGAAGAAACCATCACTTGACCCCACTAAATTGGACAACTTTCGGCCTGTTTCCAATCTTCCCTTTTTGGGCAAAGTCATGGAAAGCGTGGTGGCCTCACAACTCCAGGTATTCTTGGGAGACACGGATTATCTGGATCCGGCACAGTCTGGTTTCAGACCGGGACATGGTACCGAGACGGTCTTGGTCGCCTTAGTGGATGATCTGCGCCGGGAGCTAGACAGGGGGAGTGTGTCCCTGTTGGTGCTCCTGGACCTCTCAGCGGCCTTCGATACCGTCGACCACGGTATTCTTCTGGGGCGCCTTGCAGGGATGGGCCTTGGGGGCACTGCTCTGCAGTGGCTCCGGTCATTCCTGGAGGGTCGTACTCAGAAGGTGTTATTGGGGGACTCCTGTTCAACGCCGCAGCCGTTGACCTGTGGCGTTCCTCAGGGCTCCATCTTGTCCCCCTTGTTGTTTAACATCTACATGAAGCCGCTGGGTGAGATCATCCGGAGTTTCGGGGTGCGGTGTCACCTGTACGCAGATGACGTCCAACTCTGTCACTCCTTCCCACCTGCTACTAAGGAGGCCGTCGAAGTCCTGAACCGGTGCCTGGCCGCTGTAATGGTCTGGATGAGGGCGAACAAACTGAAATTAAATCCAGACAAGACAGAGGTACTCCTGGTCAGTCGCAAGGCCGAACAGGGTATAGGGTTACAGCCTGTGCTGGACGGGGTCGCACTCCCCTTGAAGGCACAGGTTCGCAGCTTGGGTGTGACCCTGGACTCGTCGCTGAGCCTGGAGCCCCAGGTTTCAGCGGTGACCAGGGGAGCATTTGCACAGCTCAGGCTCGTGCGCCAGCTGCGCCCGTATCTTGGGAAGTCTGACTTGGCCACGGTGGTACACGCTTTGGTCACATCCCGCCTTGACTACTGCAACGCTCTCTACGTGGGGCTGCCCTTGAAGACGGCCCGGAAGCTTCAGCTAGTCCAGCGCGCGGCAGCCATGTTGTTAACGGGAGCTGGACGCAGAGAGCATACAACGCCTCTGCTGTCCCAACTCCACTGGCTGCCGATCTGCTACCGGGCCCAATTTAAGGTGCTGGTGCTTTCCTACAAAGCCCTAAACGGTTCCGGCCCAAAATACCTTGCAGACCGCATCTCGGCCTACGAGCCCACGAGGGCCTTGAGATCATCCGGGGAGGCCCTTCTCTCGGTCCCGCCCGCCTCACAGGCACGTCTGGCGGGGACGAGGGAGCGGGCCTTCTCGGTGGTGGCCCCCCGGCTGTGGAACACTCTCCTGGTTGAAGTTAGACAGGCGCCCTCCTTGATGGCCTTCCGTAGGGGCCTAAAAACATGGCTCTTTGAGCAGGCCTTCAACTAAGTATAGTTAACTGACACTGGAATGAATTAGGACTGCGAATTTTGGCTATGACCCCAGGACTTGACGAAGCGGATTTTTAGTATAAGTATATGTTGTGTTGTATTTGTCTGTTTTGTATGTCCAGACCCGCTGTACACTGTCTTCTTTGTTGTTGTTCACCGCCCCGAGTCGCCTCCGGGCTGAGAGGGGCGGTCAATAAATGCAATAAATAAATAAATAAATAATAATACTGCACTGCATCTTAATGTAAAACAATAAAATACTACATTTAAAATAAAATAGTCCCCTAACATTCTAGGGCACTCTAATGAGGAAAATAGAAAATGTGAATTTACAGTAACAAATTAGCCATATAGGAAAAGTAAACCAATTTCCCAAGTATATTTAGCTACTTTTTATACGCAGAGTAAAATCAGCTTGACTAGGAAATTGTTGTAGCTATTTGCTGATACTGCAGGGAATTGAAAGGGGAGGGAATGCTCAATGCCAAATTTAGGTTAAAGCTATATTCCATCAGTGTAATGGTGCAGTTGTTTGCAGTGTTCAGCTGAACAGACATGCTCTCTTTCTTGTGAGTAGTGGCATATGTTTTCTGCACAAATATCTTCTGAAACAAGAATTAGTTTGTATAATTAATCATCTTTATAATTCTTCTGTGGTTTGAGCTTGTCACTTTCAATGCCAACCTTGCTTGTGACAGAGGACTTAATTATGGTGTTAAGTTTTTTCTCCCTTCCAATGGTTGGTAAAGTTGCATAGAGTTATAAATGCAGAGTGCTGTGGAATGTATGTCTTGATAAGGAGCTGGTTAGCCTGAAATTGCAGCAAGTTACAGAAGAGTTCAGGATATTAATTTGCTCCACAGAAAAGCGGAAACGACATATTTGAACGATAATTTTATGGTATTTGCAGGCGCTTTGGCTGTGATCCAACAGACCGCAAGTACACAGGTTTGGTGGCTTTTTAAAAAAGCAAGAGATCCATGTGTTGCTCATACAAGGCACATAGATCTTTGTCTTTCCATAGCAGACTTTAGAAATTTGAGACCCTTGTGACTTTTTTTGAAAACAGCTCTTGGGTATGTACTGTGCTTTCAGACAAATTTATTCTAATAAAAATCCTGCATCACATATTTAGTATACTCATTGGTTAGCAATTCAATGAATCAAATGTTTTTAAACAAATCTTAAAGCCATCAGGTGAAAATGGTCTCCAACTCCAAGAAGACATTGTCAAACATGATTGAGGAGACTGCTAGTAAAAGTTCAGAATATCTGACATTGACCAGCAGTGGCTTCTTATCTACAGGTGCTGGAGAATAAACTGCATTCAAAACAGAAGCTATACCAAGTATTGGGAAACCCAAGCCCGGGGGCTGGATGCAGCCCCTTGGGCTCTTTTCTTAGGCCCTCCTCTCTCTCACCAACCTACACTTCCTTCCTTCCTTCTCTCTTTCCTTCTTCCTTCCATTCCATCTTTATATCCCTTTTCTCCTTGCATCCTTCCCTTCCACCCTTTCATCCTTCCTTCCCTCTTTCATCCCTCCTTCCCTCTCTCTTTCTTTCTCCTTTGTTCCTTCCCTTTTGTCTCCTTCATTCTCCCTTTCCTCCCTCCCTCCCTCCATTCTCTTCTACCCTTCCACTCTTCTCTCCCACCCTCTTCCTTTTCTTTTTCTTTCCTCCTTTCCTCCTGGGGGATGTTTAATTGGGAGAAGAGAAGGTAGAGAGGGAACATGAGAACCATGTTTCAAGATGTAAAAGGATGAGCCATTGAGGAAAAGGGGGGAAACTGATTTTCTGCTGCTCTAGAGACCAGGGCACAAGGGAGCAATGGTTTCAAATGGCAAGGAAAGAGATTTGACTGAAAAGATTACAAAGAACTTCCTGGAGAATAGCATAGGCTGCCTTGGAGTGTGGTGGAGTCTCATTTTCTGGAGAGGCTGTCTATCAGAGGCTGTCTATCAGGAGTGCTTTGATTGTACCTCCCTACATGGCAGGAGGTTGGACTGGATGGCCCTTGAGGGTCTCTTCCAGCTCTATGATTCTAGGATTATATATCAGGAGTAGGCAATATGGGGTCTAATTGATACATGTTTTCTCTCCCGTCCACTATCTCATTGTGACCAAGGCTAACTTTTGGAATCCAAACGTCTCCTGTCTTTCCTTCACTTTCTCCCTCCAAAAGAGAAGGGAAGGAAAGGGCAGGGAGGGGACTTGGGAAGAACCTCTTTCCTCCTGGCCCACCCACCCCACTCCAGCCTGCCATGCAGCCCCCAAGTTAGAAGGTTTGCCCATACCTCACTTTTTAAGGCTTTCTCTACATCATGTGTTGGTAACCCGTAATCTTCCAGATGTTGAGAAGGGGCCGTAACACCTTGGTAGGACATATATTTTGCATACACCAGCTCCAAGATCAGTCCTAGGATCTCCAAGCTAAACAACTTAAAATCCCAGAGAGCCATGCCAGTCAGGGTAGACCCATACTGGGCTAAATGAACCACTATTTGAATGCAGTTTTCAGCATCCCTCATATTAGTTGTTCTGATTGAAACTTATGGGGTTTGAAGTCCAATAGCATCTAAAAGCATAGATAACTCCTCCATCCTTGTCTTTACATCGGTGTATATGGGCAAATCAGAGATATGTGTTTATGTGTTAGAGAGGGAAAACAGTGCAAGAGAAGCAAAATATTAAAACAGTATAGACATGTTTTGGCTTCTACCTCTTCTTTGATTCAGAATAGTTGAAGTCAGAATATGAAATATTTTTCTATAGTCATTTTAATTTTTCTCTTGTATTAGTCATTCTGATACACAAATGCTTCTTTTGGGGGATCCAGAACAAATGATACCTTCAATAAACCAGATTCTAGTCCATGGTAGTTCATATTATAATAAATTGGTATCAAAGATTATTTTTGTTGCTTTTGCTGTTTGACTGTCCTTAAAAAGATTTGTGCCCACTTGCTGTGTAGAATAAAATGTTGATGAAGCTTCCTGAAATGAAGGAAATGTGTAGCTAAGCAAAAGTCAACTGTGACAAGAGTCAATATGGGTGTTGGAGGTTTCGGTAGCTTTGGTTCAAGAGGTTGATGGGGTGGTCTGGATGTGAGTGGTGTAGACTAGGTCTCATTGTGATTCCAAATAATCCCATTGTCAAAGTATTGAAAACGTGGTTACATTTTCCAAAGCAGCACCGAGATGGTTGGCAGATTTGTTTTTATGGTCAATGACTAAGTTGAATTTCTTAGCTTGAGATATATTTTTTGACATTAAAGGAGCACCTTAATATTTCATCTTATATTCAGAAAAGCTACAAAGCAGTGAAAAAGTTCATGTGCGTTGTCACTGGTGGATCAGCTTCTCTTGAACAATGCGGAGACATAGTTCACAGCAGAGGTTAATCGAGACAAAAACCCACAAATGAACTTTATGGAAGGGTGGTATGTACAGCTCCAATGATACCTGCTGTGTATTGAACAGAGACAGTCTTTAGCCCGTCTGTGGTATCCCACCCCGCCGGTTAAGCGGACCAGTATATACACAGCACTGATTAAAATCATCTGCATGCAGTTTTCTGGCTTCAGCCTCTTTGCCAGTGGTTTCATCCATTGTTAGCACTGATGCTAGGCTCTCCGAAGAGTTAAACACGGTGGTGCTCTAGCTATGCGAAAAGGGTGCTTTTGGTTACTTTGGTGGCCTTTCCCTTCCATATGACCTCCCACTTTGTTTCCAGCCATGTGTGTGGCATTGGGAGTTGCCTGGAAAAATACAGACTTTGTCAGACTATATATAAAGGAAAATAATGAAGGAGTTTTGATATTACCACAAGATCAAAGCCAGAATAGGTGCACATATATAACAGCATATGTTTGCCCATACTGGGTTAGCTGCAAAATATCTTCTCTGGCCTCGGTGAAATATGAATAGCTTCCATGGGGAGAATGAAAATGGGGTGGATTTTTAATATGTTTATAGAATAGATTTTCCGTGTGATTTGGAAAGGATTGGGCCCACTGTGTGAAATTATCTATATGTGACATTTATTTCCTATCAGCTTTCAATATCTCTTTTCTTTTTGTAGGCTTTTCAGTGTATCTGCACATAAATCTATATGTAAATAAGTGAACAATCAAAGAGAAATGAGTTTAAGGCTGTGTAGTTTCAGCTTCCTCCTTTTCCTAGCAATCCCAGCTGTGTTACAGAGGAAGCATAAATGAAAAAGTTTAACAAAAACCTATCACTGTTTAGTCAGTTACATTTTTATATACATTGTATTTTGAGTTTGGAAGTGTATTTCCAGGATCAAGACTTTTATTTGTTCAAGACTGATTTGTGCAAAACCCTTGACATGAAAAATGATTTATAGCAAATCCCTTTTCAAAATTAAACCAAGTTCCTAGAGAACATAAGTGGACAATGTCAAAACGGTGGAAACTGTGTTTAGGATAAACAGTTAATGGTTAATGCTCTCCTGAGATAGACATTTTCTAAAATGATTCTGTTAAATTGAAAAATTACAAGGATGCTGATAAACCACTTTTGGTCTTTATTTTGAAGCCTCATCATAGTCATTATAACCCATTTGCTTTGCTGACGCTATTGGAGGAACCAAACAAAAATTAACCCAAATTCTTTTCTGCGGTCCTTAATTAACCAGCTGTTCGAAATCTTTTTTTAACTAGCTCCCTTGAAGCCAAACATCATTTAGAACAAAATATATAAAATGAGAACACTGGGATGGGAATTTCTGTAACGTTGTATTTCATATAAAGCCCTTTTTCACCAAAGAAATTGGAGTGGGGTGTGGAAGACATTGAAGTAGATGTGGAAGCATTATAGCCCCAAAAGCGTTTTTGTCACAGATGCAAAATCAAAACTGCATCTTTTCTATGTTCATTTGTCACACACATACGATATGCAGAAGACTAGAAAATGAACTTCTAATCACTTGAAGAGAAGTTCATTTTCTAGTCTTTTGTATGTAATTTGTGCCATCATGCTTCATAGTGAGGTCAGCTCCCAACAGAAGATAAACAATAGCAGAAGACCAGTGTGCTTTGCAATTTATAGTAGCTTCCCATGTGGCAGAGCAATGCTAACAAGAGTACAACTCCCGCATCTACAGGACATATGTCATGGACTTCGCCTGGATATGCAAAACCACGGAAAATGGCAAAACCTGTTGAAATGAAGGATTTCCGACCCCAAAGTATTATAGAGAGGCTGTATCTTTTTGGAAGTAGATAAATGAAACCATGGATATTGTGGTTATGGGGGTTGTCCTGTTCTTAGAAGATGGGAGTTCTATGCAAGATCTACCATTCCATCGAGAACACCGCTGGCATACACTGTCATGTCCGTACATCTGCTGATTTATTTGCTATCATAATTTGTCCACTCCCTTGTCCTCACACAAAACCAGTCTTAAGAAATTAACCACAACAGCTACAAGGCTGGCATAATTGCTGCAACTATTCTCCCTGCCCTTGAGTATTCTACATATAATTGGCCTTTTCCAAGGCAGAATGCCCAAATCCAAGCCAATGGAGAGCAACCCAAATCCCTCATCTCTTCTCCCAGAGGACACAAGATTGGCTCCGTAATATTGTAATTTAGAGTCCTATCACACCACAGTATTATAGCGCTATTATTCTGCTTTAACTGCCATGGCAACATCCTATGGAATACAGGAATTTGCAGTTTAGGGAGGAGCATTTAGCATTCTTTGCTAAACTACAAACCCCAGTAATCCACAGAATGTTGCTGTGGCAGTTGAAGTAGAATAATAGCACCATAACAGTGTGATTTTTCCCCCTGATCTAAATTACCCATTGGAAACAGTTGCTAGGTTTTACACTACCTAATAAAGATTGAAATCTGCACCCTTAAAGTAAAACTGATAATTTTAAAAATAATCTTTTTTTTTTTTGCTGCTGCTTCTGCTGAGCATAATGGTCATTTGAGAGATTTGTAAACAAGAGGCCAATGTGCAGGAATCAGTAAGTAAATGTAATTCTGTGGCCTCTGCCAAAAATACATGCCCTTAGTGTGCCGCAGTGTTGGTTTCTGTGCACAGGATAAACCGTGAGAAACATTAATTTTAAAGAGTTTGTTTTATCAATCATAAATACTATTGACTTGAGTCACAAAGTGGTCTCCTAGCTTTTAGTGGAAGCCTAGAAGGAAAGAAAAGTTGTTGTCATAGATGTGGTCGATGAAACTTTTATGGTGACATTAAAGGCAGTTCTTGAAGTATATGGAGGGCTGTGCTGATTTGCAGGCTCTTTTTAAGACCTCACATGACTATTCTGTACACCAGTTTGGGAAATGCTTTGCTATAGGCATGTTTTTCTTCAGCCCACATGCCCTTTACTTATCTTAATCAGTCTACATCAAGCTGGCTGGCTTGTTTTTGGAAGTTACAGTCCAAGTGTGGAAGACACTGGTCAGAAAGGTTTGGTGGGAATTAGTATCATTTATTTCATATAGATTGATCAATTGGCTGTTGGGGGTCCCAAGGTCACACCCCAATACCTTTATGTAGAGCTGAGAAAGACTCCTATTAAAGAAGTGGTGTCAGGGAGGTAAAATGAGCTAGATGAACCAGTGGTTTGACTCAGTATAAGCAAACTGTGTGTGTGTGTGTGTGTGTGTGTGTTCATTAGTTGTTGTGGTGTTGTGGAGGAGCTCTAGACCATGAGAACTGAAATACACATAGAGTGTTGGATTGCAGCAACAATGTTTTTTGACTTGGGAACATAGTAAGACCTTCTTTATACCAAATCAGACCATTGACCTATCTACTAGTCATGGGCCCAGTATTTGCCTCATTCATTTATTTTGTGTTTTTGTGTCATTTTGTTCATTTGGAATGCATGAAACAGTACACCCCCCTGCACAACAATATCAATGAAACGAAAGGAAAGTGGAAACGGTAACCGTTTGGTTGGCAGGGCATACACCAAGCGCTGAGTGCCTCTAACTTGGTCCTCAGTGCTTGGCTGTAGGCCTGACAGGTTCTGGCATTTTGTTACAAATATGCCGAAAACATTTGTTTTTTTGGACCTTGACAAAAAAAGCTCCTCCGGAAAGATGCCCGTTTTTGGGAGAGGTAACTTGAAAACAAAAATGAAGTCTTACTGATGCAACATACAGGAACGGGTAGTAGTTCTGTACAAATGCACAAGACTACTATCTACCCCAGTGTTGTTAACATTATTTAGTCACTGGAATAGATAGAACAGTGCTAACATCAATGGAGTAGATAGCCCAATTGTCTAAAGAAGAGCTATGTTTCCAAATGAAAAACATAGCTGCTTCAACTGTTGGTAGTAATTATCCTAGATTTCAGCAATGCTTTTTAAAAATCCTATTTGGAGATATTAATCGTTGAACATCAGACTTTCAATCCTCAGACAGAATTGGACAGTTGAGACCTTCATTCCCAATCTTGTATCTAGGATGTTCCTTTGTAGAAGCAGCTGAAAAGGTTAGCATAGTTTTATGGCACATTAGCAGTAACGGAATGAAACTACATGCACACACAGAGTGAGTCACGCTGCTTCTTGTCTTGAAACAGTTGCTTTCAAGCCCTTCTACATACTGCATAATGTCTTTAAACAGTTCCTCTCTCCTACGAGCAACCAGAGAGAGATTACAGACTTTACAGAGCTGTAAAAATGCACATGGTTAATTTAAATTCATTGTTGCTAGCTTCTAGGACCTGAATGTATGAAAATGTACATAGAGAAAGCCGTTTGGTGATTGTTTCAATTTTATTTTGCATTATCTCTCAAAAATTGCAAGACCAGATTCGACTAGAATGGTTTGTGGGAGATTGTCAACTGCAGCAGTAAAATATCCTAGCCTCTTTAGCATTTGAAAAACATATTGTGCTTTGAGCACACTTTTTCATCCTATCCCCATAAAAAATGAAATAAAAAGGGGAATGTTTTTACCAAGTATTTTCAATTTTGAGTGAAGGGAAAAAATCTGTTTGCTTAAAATTTTCTTCCTCTGTCCCAGAGGTACTTAGCATTTTTATTATAGCCTTTTTTTTCTCTTCAAGTTCCAATTTATATTTTGTATAAATAAGGCATACCAAGAGCCTAACAAAGGAAAAACCAAAACCAAACAAAACAACAAAAACTTGACAATCCCCATAGATGTTTCTCTCTCTCTCTCTCTCTCTCTCTCTCTCTCACACACACACACACACACACACACATATCTTGGGTTTAAAGTTTTACACCCGCCTGTGTTCTACCTGGTGGTAGTGATACACTGTGGTTCTACTTCAGCGGCATTCTGATCTTGTAAATACTATACAAGTTATAATGCATGGCTCCATCCTGTTGAATCTGGGGATTTCTCCAGTAGAGTCATGCTTATCCAACATAAACGGGCCAGAAGAATGTTGCATAAATGAAAATGTTGGATAATGAGGAATTAAGGAAAAGCCTATTAAACATCAAATTACATTATGATTTTACAAATTAAGCACCAAAACATCATGTTTTACAACAAATCAATAGGAAAAGCAGTTCAATATACGGTAACATTATCTAGTAATTACTGTATTTACAAATTTAGCACCAACACTATGCAATGTATTGAAACAGCTGTGGATCCGGGCAGGAGGCAGACTGTGTTGGATAATACAGAATGTTGGATGAGCAAAGGTTGGATAAGTGAGACTCTACTGTAGTTTTCTGAGATACCATGAATTCTCTGCCAGAGAGCTCTAGTGCTGTATTTCAAGGAAATGCACTTGGGAATTCTAAGTATCTCAGACACCTACAAACCCTAAACTTCTAAGGGAAGGGGTTATGGCATTTTTAAAAAAAGATATCAAATGGCTGTAATTGAGACATGTGGATATGTCCTCCTGATTTATAGTTATGGGCTGAACTCAAGGATTAGACCAATTGTTCCTATCCTTTGGGCCTCCGGGTGTTTTGGACTTCAACTCCCAGAAATCCCAGCCAGCCTACCAGTTGTTGGGAACTGTGGGAGCTGAAGTCCAAAATACCTGGAGGCTCAAAGGTTGGGAACCACTGGATTAGATGTTGGCAGTAAGGCAGGCAGACAAATTCTTCCAACTCTGAGCTGTTTCTTCAATGGCTCCTCTGTGTGTGTGTGCCTTCAAGTCACCTGTTAACTTATGGCAACCCCATAAATTTCATAGGGTTTTCATGGCCAACAAGTACTTATAGGTGGTTTAGCTAGTTTCTTCCTCAGAAATACAGCCTTCGTCACCTGATATTCCATGGTGGTCTACCATACAAATGTTAACCAGGGCTAATCCTGTGTAGCTTCCAGGATCAGACAGGATCTGATGCCTTCAGAGTATTTAGGCCACCATGGCTTCTATACTTCTATCCTTTTTTCTCCCACCACTCTTCCTGTGCTGGTACAACACCATTGCCATTGTGCACCAGTAGAATTCCAACCATAATTTCACAGACCGCTGGGGTTTTTCAACAAATTCCGGAATTACTTATCCAGATTGGCCAGTCATTATGCTGGGTGGGCAATTCTATTAGTCCAAAAGATATACTCTTTTTAAAGTCCTGTCTAAGGTTGACATTTGCACATGTCTGCAATATTGTGATACCAAGTTTGATATGAAGTGTTTGTTTGGGCTTTGTGGTGGGTTTAAATATCAATTTTCCAAGTTCTCTGATTTAAAGGGCCCTGAGTGGAAAGTTATATGGCATGTGCCAGATTCCAGCTTCATTTTGGTGCTTGTGTTTCATGCTGTACAAGCAGGTGTCCCTTACTGCATAGGGATATTTAATTTATAATGTGGAAATTTAACTATGCCAGAAAAGTTCAATTCCAGTATTACCGAGATGAATAAAATTTAAGCAAACACACACTGGGTTATGGGAACTCAGCACTTAACAAGTCTAGCTGTACTTCCATGGAGCCTAGTTCAGGTCAGTGGTGTAACTTGAAAACACTTTCTAGGTACTGTTTATACTTGGGCAGATTATGCAATTTAGATCCTTATCAAAATGAGCAAATGTGTTAAATCGACACACATATCCCACGTTTCTTTATCCTAAAGTAACAAGCTACTTAACTGCTTGCAAAAACATTCCTCTCAATTTTCATAATTGCCTGCCGCAATGTTCTTTGGTGAGGACTCTTTCCATGGAACACATTCTCATTAAAAAAAGGTTTCTTAAGGCCACTTCTTACTGATATGCTGCCTTCGTTTGATCACGTTCTTCTCCATTTAATTCCCCTTGCAGCTTGCCATCCCACACAGTGATGAATGGAGCCGATTTGCCCGGACCTTGGTAGAAATCCGAGCCAACAGAGCAGACAGCGAAGAAGAAGGGACCATGGAAATCTCTGCCTAGAAGAGAGGAAGGTGGTTCCCCCTTCCCTTCCATCAGTTACACGCGTGTTCAGTGTCAAATCAGTATTGTTGTGGCTTTTCATGCCAATGTTCATGTCAGCATTACCCAAGAGTTCCGACTCCTTCCTATTAATCACGCTATGCTTTAAGCCGTCTGAAAATATCCAGAACGCTTTCATGCTTCATATTTCTTTTCTGAGGGGTTACCAATGAGAGGACAAATCAAACCCAAGTGGGTTCAGTTGTTGCCTTTTTAACTACTTGAGTAGCTGCAGTAACCGGCTAGAAACCCCCGGATAAACGTGGGCTCGCAAACCTTTCTGGCGCAGCCCTATTAAATCCAGATGAAGTCAGTTATGATTGGGTACAGATGTGGCGTGCTTTGCGACCATGGGACTGGGCCAAAGACTTTAGATGTGGTGTTTCACATGGTGACTTACATTATGAATGGATGTACTATATGAACGTTGCTGCCCCTTATTTATTGCGGTGTGCTGCATGGAACATATTTATTTGAAAGCATTAAAATAAACGATCCTAAAGCATGTGCATAACGAGCAAACGGCATTGTCTCTGCATGCCTATTGGGGTTATATCGCCCTCCAAAATAACAATTACAGGATGTCACTTTGTACGAAAATGAAATCTGTAAAAGCTTGGTTGAATAAATGGAACTTTTTTTTAAAAAAAATGCCTATTATTTCTAGGTACTTTAACAATATTTCATGTACAGTTGGTTGCCGACACTTGTTAGAGGCTAGCAGTTACAGTCTGAAGCAGGAGCTCTGCTCTAGAATATGGCTAATAAAATAGGCCAGTGCTGTGCAGAGCCATGTGTGTTACTATTTTCATATTAAGACCATTTCATTTACTGACAGAGAAAGGAACTGGGACTTCTAAGAAAGTGGGACTTATTTAAAACCGTTTTAAAAGCAGTAACAGACAGTGATACTTTTGTCTATCCCCTCCTGCATTTATGAAAGAAAATAAAGCTGATCTTATGGGTGAGCAGAGATTGTTACGAGAACTTTAGAAAAGGGGGCAAGTATTCCTTGCTATTATCCATGGAGGCTAAAGCTGATAGGAGCTGTATTCCAGCTATACCTGGAGGTCCACGGTTGTCTGTCCCTTCCACAGAAGAGATAGCAACATGGACTGGTTGGTTGGATAAGTATGTGTGTATGTTTTTCTACCACTGTTGGTCAATACAGCTGAAAAGCGGGGTCTGTCAATACATTTACATCATAGTTTATTATGTTCTGGCATTAAAGTTTGCCGTATATATGTTGTGCTCTGCCCCGAGTCCCCTTCGGGGTGAGAAGGGCGGAATATAAATGTTTTAAATAAATAAATAATGCATAATTAAAAGCCCTCCACTGACCATCTTACAGAAAATGTCTAAAGTGGCTCTGTTGTCCTCATCATTTTGATGACCCAGATTAGGAGCCATCCACAAATGGTACCAAGATAGAATTTAAGCTACCTACCAAGGTTAAGCTTCAAAATATGGTCCTGTGTTAAGATTTCTCAGCCTGATTAACCCAGGCAGATCCAAAGGAACTCACTTAAGCAGGAGGCCTTGTAAAGGCACTCAAGAGAGTAAATAAAATCACACTTTTTGCCTTACTGTTTGTAATAGTTTTCTCTCAAAAGGTTCCCATATGGGCTGGTTCTGGTTGTAGTCATTTTTACAGTAGACTCATTGGAATCAGTGGGACAAATGTTAATCCTGAGTTATGGATTTTAGTGGATATACTAGAGTTCAGCAGGACTCTGGAGACCAGGTTCAAATCCCTGCTTGGCCACAGATACTCACTGGATGACCTTGGGAAAATAATGCTCTCTCAGTCTCAGGAAGAGGGCAAAGACAACCTCCCTCTGAACAAATTCTTTCAAGAGAACTCCATAATAATGTCACCTTATGATTTCATTTCTATAATAATAATAATAATAATAATAATAATAATAATAATAATAGCTGTTTTTATATACCGCTCAATCTCCCTGAGAGGACTCTGGGCAGTTTCCAACATAGGGCAAAACATTCAATTTCCGAATGACACAAAAATCATACAAAAATGAAACATTATAAAACACAAAGTCCTATTAAAACAATCACATCATTTGAAAGCCAGTTTTAATTTTACTACATCAGATGGAAATCATTTGAAGGAAATCAAAATACAACTACTCTATGAAGAAAGCTGTACCGAATCCATTTAGTTACACTACCTTTATCTTATTTATATAAGGTAAAGGTAAAGCTTTCCCTTGACATTAAGTCTAGTCACATCCGACTCTGGGGGGTGGCGCTCATCTCCATTTCTAAGCTGAAATGCTGGTGTTGTCTGTAGGCACCTCCAAGGTTATGTGGCCAACATGACTGCATGGAGTGCCATTACCTTCCCGCAAAAGCGGCACCTATTGATCTACTCACATTTGCATGTTTTCAAACCGCTAGGTTGGCAGAAACTGGGGCTAGCAATGGGAGCTCACCCTGCTCCCCTGATTCAAAATTATTTCTGTATTGCTATGTTATTTTGCTCCTAAGTCAAAATACACTTCCCAAAGAACTTATGTACTAGTGGTGAAAACAAAACTGCTGCTGTGTGCCAGCAAATAATCTTAAAATTTGAAAATATAAAAGGAAAAGGAATGGAGAGAGAGACGGAAAACAAGCATGGAGGCATCAGAGCAGTGGTTCCCAACCTTTGGGCTTCCAGGTGTTTTGGACTTCAGCTCCCACAGTTCCTAACAGCTGGTAAGCTGGCTGGGATTTCTGGGGTTGAAGTCCAAAGCACCCAAAGGTTGGGAACACTGGGTTAGAGCTTGTGGAATAGCTTTCTATTCAATCTATCTTGTCTTTAAAGGGATAATCAGGTAGTGTACAATTACATTTTGGCAAATGCTAAATTGGATGCAAATTTCATTGTGCTTTACGGTATCCCAACCAAAATCAATGGGATTCTGTCAAGAAAGCTCCATGATAACCAATATAAATTAGGTCCGATTGTGTTTTGCTAATATCAGTAGGGCTATTCTGAATTACAACACCTTTCACACAGATAGTAGTCGCAACACTTTCTAAAATACTCATTGTGAATAGTCAAGAACACAGTTTGCTCAAGTGCTGCTTCTGGTTTGTTTGCTGTGCTTAACTTCCCTAGAGAATTCCATAATGAAAATATCTTGAAGTTTAGTTATTTCTAAACCCTCCAGTAATTTGTTATGTATAATCGCTGGATTTAGAATACATGCTTTAGCGTAAGCAGCACAGTTAAAATGTGCTGCTCAACTAAAAAAAATGATGCTTACATTTTTCAAGAAGCGTTTCTACATCGCCTGTTTCACTCAGTGCAGGTTTAATCAGAATTGTACAGCTGAACGCACAGGGACTTCCTAGGGTTGTGTTCATCTATCCGAGGCAGACAAAAATGTGCACATATGCCAGAGGTCATTGGAACAAGAAATGCAGCATGCTCAGGAAAAACAGCCTTAAATGATGATGCAATTGGTAACGTAGTTGTTCTCAGTGGTACCACTGCCATCCCTATTTACAGCCCTGGGATCAAATCCAATTGCCATTTTCAGTGGGAAAAGACCTATTAAATCAGCGGAAGGTAGTCAGGAGTTGACTCAGCTTCCAGGAATTGTGTATTTTGGGTAGTCTAGTAATTGGAATTAGGTAGCAGCATGAAGCCTATGTTATAGTCTGGGGCGTGAAGAGCATTTTCCTTAAGGCAATCTCTTAGATTTTGGGTAGAGATAAAGTTGATAGTAGTGGGGAAGGAGAAAGACTTGACTAACAGCTCAGATCCTTAACCAGGACACTGCAAGGGCAGCATCAGTACAAGACACAAGAAGACTGGGTTGCTATGAGTTTTCTGGGCTGTATGGCCATGTTCTGGGCTGTATGGCCATGTTCTCTCCTTCTGGAGAGAATGCTTCTGGAACGTGGCCATACAGCCCGGAAAACTCGCAGCAATTCAGTGATTCCAGCCATGAAAGTCTTTGACAACACAAGAAGACTGTTTTAGCTTTTCTCAAACCAGTTACCACTCAGTTATGTTGAACAACAATACCCCAACATGGCTGTTGTTGATGATAGGGTATGGATATGGACCAAACTTGGCACAGATACTCAATATTTCCGAATGTGAACACTGGTGGAGTTTGGGAGAAATAGAGCTTGACATTTGGGAGTTGTAATTGCTGGGATTTATAGTTCACTTACAATCAAAGAGCATTCTGAACCTCACCAATGATAGAATTGGGCCAAACCTTCCACACAGAACCCCCATGAGCAGCAGAAAATACTGTTTTCTGATGGTCTTTGGCGACCCCTCCAGGGGTCCCGACCCCCAGGTTGAGAATCGCTGATGTAGAGGGTGCTGAATAATAGTCAAAATATTCAAAAATATTTTATTCCGGTTAATTTTTATATAAAAATCTTCTTTTTAATTCAACAAAGGTAAGAAGAATTTCCACACAAATATTGTCCAATTACAAGCTGGCAGTTAAGGCAGATCACCATTGATACAATGCATGGATTTTATTTTTTATTCCTATTGCGTTTATTTCAACAAGCAGCAGTTACTCTAGAAGTGCAGAACACAAAACACGAATTTGAATATCAGCACAGTCAGACTGCAAACCCATGGGCGCAGCCTCCATTTATGTCAAGGGTGTGTGTGTGTGTGTCGTGTGCAGAAGCCTGAAGCTAAACAGCACAAGAAGGGATGAAGGACTTGTAGCGACCTCTTTCAATGCGCCTGTTGCTGACAGACCAATGCACATGGTATGATGCTCAGGCATTTTTCCATAAAGTGGATGGTCTAAAGAAAATGGCATTTCTCAGCCCACTTCCTACCCCTGTGAGCAGTCCTACTCCAGGAACAGAATAAAATGGCTAAACTTTGGTTGTCGTGGTTTTACATAAACATGTTCCCCATAAAGGCTTCCCAATACAATTCAGGAATGCAACTTGTGCGTGTTATGCATGTCACATCCAGTGACTCCAGCACAGTTCAGTACAGTATGCACACATGGACTATATTGTTGTGCACCAAGCGCCATTCTTTCTGGGGTATGTGTATATCCAATATGAAACCCTAAGAGTTGAATAGTAATTTTTCCAGGTAGTATGGACAGCTGTAGTCTAAAATGTAATTTCTAGGATTCTAGGTCTGAGGCCGAACATTAACTTTTCCAAGTTCTAATGTAGCTGCATTGGCAATATAGTGCTCACCTGATAACTACATTCCCGGACTTTCTTGGTTTGGCCACCAGCAGGTTCCCCAAGGAGAACAAATTGAATTATATTTTCATGGCTTTTATCAAACAGGTGCAATTACATTCACAAATCCCAAGGTATGCCAAGTAGAAAACAAAATACATTCATGGACCCAAACCAATAAGACTATTAGCAGAATTTCACAGTGATCTGATTCAAGATGCACACAGACCAATGATTTACACCTAAAAGGAAGCGGCAAGGAGAGAGAAGAGAGGCAGATTAGACAGAATAGCTGAAAGAATGAGCTATTGAGATTGATCAGCTGTATGGCTCTTTCCCAGTCCTTGGGAGAAGTAAGTCATTGCTCCAGGATCAAACCGAGGCTGCCTGAGGACTGGATGGTGTGGCCTTAAACCGAGGTAAGTAAAGTCCAAATTTATTTTCGATTCCAGCAAATGTGGCAACAGCCAGTTTATAGCCCCCAAGATGATCAGGATTTGGAGCAGGCAGAGTGATCCTGGATTTTGGAACTGGTTCGGATCCTGCTGGTCTTCTGAAATGTTTAGAGATAATAAGAAACATGTATTACTTTAAAAAATCAGAACTGAGATTAAAAACCTATACTAAATCTCAAGAGGAATCTTCCGTGTCTTAGCTACAACCCAATTCCTTGGTTCCTTCTCCCCAATAATGGCCATTCTAGGTCATTAGGCAACTTTATTATTTAACAGCATGGAAGAGTTGGTCCCTGGACTGGTTCTGTTTTCCTCCCTCTTCCCTACAACCAGATATATGTCAAAGCAGTCAACATGTCATACTTACACTCCTCCAAAATCAACGTAAAACCACCTCTGTAGCAGCTCATAAGTCACCAGGGTCACCCCAAACTGAGGAGAGGACCGAAACACACGAGCTTGGGGTGAAAAAGAAAAGAAAGTAGTGCCATGTTAAACAGGCAGCCTTATGTATATTATTTATTTATCTGCTTTATTTCTATACCACATTTTTCAGCCTAGATTAGGCAACTCAATGCGGTTTACACAGTGCAAGTTATACAGTAATATACAGTTAAAAACGCATCACACATTACAACAAAATCAACAATTATTATCAATTCCTTATCAACCAAAGTTTAGCCATTTTATTCTGTTCCTGGAGTAGGACTGCTCACAGGGGTAGGAAGTGGGCTGTATTGTATACACACTCCATAATTAAAATAACTATTCTCAAAAGCTACCTGCAGCTCCTTTCCAAAAAGCCCTTGGACCTTCCTCCTGTAGGATCTTTCTGAAGCAGTCAATGACACCACTATAAGTTGTTTGTCCTGCGCGGGCTGCCACTTGTAACCTCGTCTTGATGACATCTGCAGGAGTCACCAAGGAAGCAGCGGGCATACCTTAAGAAGGAAGAGTCAGGGAGAGAAGAATCAGCTTCTGGACCTGCTAGGAAATAATCTCCTTGTCATATTTGCACATCACTGTATGATGTCATATCTTCTGAACTTATATATATGAAAGTAACAATATTTTTTTTTTACTAAAGATAAACCTCCATTAAATCAATGATAGGGAATGACTACTGATAAGACCATGTTCCCTTAAGCCACATAAAATCAGCCCTTGCAAAAAGGTCTGATGTGGAAATGAAATTCTCCAAGAAAAGTAGTGACCAGCTATTGAGAACAGTAGTATTAGAAAATCTGAGTGGCCAAATCCAGAATGTAGATAGCTCTTCCCAAGAGCTTAGGTTTTTAAACTGCAGAAGGAAAACTTGGAAAGGAATGCCTACTGTAACGTTCCCATATTTTAAAATTACTCTGCATATAGAAAGCTTACATTTTAGGAAGATGGTTTAAGCTTATCCTACAGCCTAACATGGCTATTATTATTATTATTATTATTATTATTATTATTAATACTACTACTACTACTACTACTACTATTATTATCAAATTTATTTGTACCCCGCTAGCATCTCCCGAAGGACTCAATGTGGCTTACAAAGGCCAAGGCCACAATAAAACAACAATATAACAATTACATGTAAACCAAAGCAAATCAAAAACATTAAAGCAATAACAGTGAACAATAAAACACACAGTGATACTTTAGTGAATGTTCAAATATCACCTTTTATTTACATAGCTGTATTTTTGCCACTCCTCTCCCTCCCCGTCATGGAATATCAATTGAAGCCCATCATGTACCACCCATATCACTGTGAGAAGACATGGTTTTATTAGAACTAGAAACTACTGAAGCTCAGGCCTGGTTTCTATTTTGATAGGAGACCACCAAGTAATGCCCAAGATCTCCAGGGCAAGCAAAGAATCCTACCTAAAATGTCAGCCTTTACTGGGTTAGATGACTCAATAATCTGATTTGATCCAAGACAGCTTCCTATGCTCTCTCAACCATGAAAAACAAGTAATTGAAACTCAGAAAAAGAAAAC
The DNA here is from genome assembly GCF_037176765.1 of Anolis sagrei. NCBI lineage: Eukaryota > Metazoa > Chordata > Lepidosauria > Squamata > Anolidae > Anolis > Anolis sagrei. The sequence goes on along the minus strand of NC_090026.1, from coordinate 100,839,651 downwards.
TAGTATTTTCTTGCACCACATGTGCTGGACTCTGGTGAAGCCCTGATGAGATGGGGACAGCTTGGCCTTATTTTCACTTAGAGATTGGGCAGCAAAACAGAAGCATTCGATAAAATGCTCCAAGCTGTCAGTGTACCCCACATTGCTTACTGGTGGTAAGAGTCAGCTCCTCCATGGTTTTTAGTATTTGGCCTTCTGGAAATCTCAACATTTTCTCTACTCCATCCTGGTTCAGGTCTACATGTGATGAAAATCCTTGCTAAATTCAGGTGCAAATTTGAATCATCACCCCATTCTCCCCCTACAAAATTATTTTCATGTTTTCCTTCAGTGCGATGCACATCTGACCATGTCTATTATCCTTGGCAAAATCTTGCTATGATATCTATGCTGGCAGATAAACAACAGAAAGCAACCAGTGCTGAATTATCAGCAAACATGGGTCACAGCATTTTTGTGGTAGGCATACTGAAAAGGTTACATCAAAACGGGTTTTAAGGTGCAAACCAAAATCTTTTCCGGCTTATCTACTGCAATTGTCTATGTGCAGATTTTAAGAAAATAAGATAGAAATGGGAGGGGAGGGAAGGGAGGAAAATAAAGCGAGATTTTTATTTCAGAAAACAGTGTCTCTTCTTATTTTATTACTTTTCCATTCTGCATGAATTCCAAACCAGCTTGGGCAGACAGAGATGCATAAACGTCCTTTTTCTCTCTCCCTCCTCCTCCTTCCTGCCTCTAAAGCTTAATAATTCTGTAACAGTTTTTGTCCAAACCAATGTGGTCTGGCTCCAAAACGCCACCTCACTTTTTTAGCAGACGGCTTTGGAAGAGATGTAAAAAGTGTGTGTTTATCACTAAAATAGGAACTGCTCCACCTCTTCCCAAAAACCCATAAAGGGGGAACAGGACCAAAAACATGGCACAAACTTTCACATATGAAAGTCTGGCCGATAAATCACATCTACACTTGAAATGTGTTGCAAAGGATACATTTCACCTCAGGATACTATTCAGAGATGCTGGACTCCTATACTTTCAAGATAAGCTAAAACCAGAAAAACACAGCAGTCCATGTATACAACCTTCTGTGTTGAAATAGTGTCTCAGCTGAGTACAATCTGGATACAAACTAACCAATGGTCTTTGACCGTTTCGTAGACATTCCCTTTGGGGGCATCAGCAAGTGTGAACTAGCCCTGAGCCTTGTGGTGCAATTCCCAAATAGTTTCCACATTATATGCATTTTCCAAGACTTCCTATCTGCAGGGATTCCAAAATTACAACCCAACACTCTTTGGAACATATTTTGCTGAAATGGTCCAGATGCCCTCAGTTAAGTTTAAATGGCACAATTGAGTAGGTTTGCGAAGAAGGCTTCTTACTAAAAACTAACTCCAGAGAAAAGGTAATCAAACCTGAGATGAATACAAAGGATATGAACAAATGAGTATGCCTCTATAGACCCATCATAAAATTAAATTCATTCCTTGCTATATCACATCCTTACTCTTCCAAGGACATGGTACTTTACCTCACCAATAAATTATATACTGCATGATAAGATGCAATTAAAGACCCATTCCTTCTGGCATGACTACCAGTCAATTTTAGATATTTCAAGAAATATTTAGTTAGTATTAGTCTCAGTCTTTATTATGTGTATTTTTATTGTATACATTTTAATAGATTTGTTTATTGATTAGTCCTCTGACCATATCAACACTAAAACACAAAAGGCACAATAATATTTTAGTAGTATTGTCTGTTTTGAACATGTTGGACTTCACCTCAAGCTGCGAGAAGAGGCAGATAACAACAACAACAACAGAGCCCAATAACAACAAACACATTTCTTGGTGGATTGGTTTTTAGGACTGTTCCTGAGGTTATTTGTGGTGCTGATTCAGAAAACTGCATTTGATAGATTGCATCAGTTCTAGTTTCTTAGATATTTGTGTCTTACTGATTCCAAGCTTCCATCCTAGAAACACACTCTCTTCTCATTAAAAAAAGACCACAGCACTGAGAAAGTAGAATAAAACTGTACTGCAAATGTTAGTAATATGAGTCTTTGCAATTTGGATTCTGGAACATTTCAGGATAAGGGATGCTCAATCTGTAAAGGCAGTGGCAATATAACAGGATAATGTTGCCTGTCATTATTTTACAGTCAGGAGCTACAGTGACGCAATGAGTTAAACCCTTGTGCCATCTGAACTGCTGACCTGAAGGTTGGCAGTTTGAATCCTTGAGATGGAGTATGCTCTCATCTGTCAGCTCCAGCTTCCCATACAGGGACATGAGAAAAGGCTCCCACAGAGACGTTGCCCAGGGCAACGTCTCTGCAGACGGCCAATTCTCTCAACAACAGAAGTGACTTTCTCAAGTTGCTTCTGGGATGATCAAAACATTTTTACAATCATTAGGGAATTCAGAGGCGTTTCAAAAATAGGAAATGAGACTCAGTTTACCAGTATTTGTGATTCATCATGTCCACATTGTGCTCCCCTTCCAAGAGCAAGAATCTTCATGGATGTTACCCTTAATACTAGGGGAAGAAATGTACCCAAAGCTATCAGAATGCCTTCTCAGGTCCAGGGAGAAAAGTCTTGCACACCAGTCTTAAGGAAAGTATTTAATGGGTTAATGGAAAAATTATGCACAGGGAGCATTTCCCTTAAAGACAGGAGAGAGTTAACTATCTACTACACATGAAGGAAAAATATTCCCTTTTGAGTCTCGGGGAAAAGTAAGCCTCACGATTCCCCCTCTTGAGCAAATGGAACAAGCAAGTCCACTTATATCTCGGATCGCTTTTGCTATCAGAAGCAGAAATTGATTTTCTGGTTGTAAAGACTATCGGCTGCATAGGACATTGGATATTACATCCGGATATTATACCTATTCTTTCTCTGCTTCTTTAGAGCACATAGGTTGAATACAAAAACATTCCAAGTTAAAAAAAATGTGTGAAAGACATTATCTAGGACTCTTTCCAGGGCATTCTTTTAGCAAAGCACAAAGGCGAAACCACCAAATGCGGGGAGTGGTCAATTCCATTTCAGACACAGGAGCAATTAGCCGAGAAACTTTCTTTGGATTACAAAGAGCAAAAAGCTCAATGCCAACCCTTCTAAGGTAGTGGGTGAGAACATATAAAAAAGGGAAGTGAGGGGGGAAAACAAACAAATGCTGAACTGTATATGGAGACCTTTAGCTGCTTCCCAGCAGGAGAGAAAAGAACCATTTTCTGCTTTCCTTTTCACTCCATGCAAAAGAGGCAACATTTCTTCTCCCCAGAGTCATTACATTTCTGTTATCTGTCATAATAACAGAGGGTTCACATTTAGATAGACTCCTATGCAGCTTTTCAAATATACGGCTTCAAACCTATGCTCGCTTGCTGATACTCTGTATAACAAGGATGTAATTTGGTTTTTTTTTTATTTTGTACATAATGCTTTAAAAAGAGATATTTCTCTCCCCCGGCCATAGTCAAATATGTTTACAACGCCGGCTACTGGGATCAATGGCTTTCCTCCTCCAGGTGGGATTTACTTGGATCCTGTTTTGAAATGACATCCCAATTTCTACCAATCACAAAGACATTGAAAGAAAGACTATTTTATAAGCATTTCTACCTTTCCAGCCATTTCTCTCCAACCACCACAATCACCTGGGCAACAGATTTCTTGCCATTGTCATTACCACATTTGAGCCTATAATCTCATACATGTGATAAGAAGTCTAAAAATTATAAATCAAAATAGCCACAAACAGAGACTGGCACAACATTTGCACTGGCCGTGTATATGCTCTAGGCCAGCATTTCTCAACCTGGGGGTCGGGACCCCTGGGGAGTTGTGAGGGGGTGTCAGGGGGGTCACCAAAGACCATCAGAAAACACAGTATTTTCCGTCAGTCATGAAGGTTCTGTGTGGGAAATTTGGCCCTATTCTATCATCGGTGGGGTTCAGAATGCTCTTTGATTGTAGGAGAAATATAAATCCCAGCAATGACAACTCCCAAATGTCAAGGTCTATTTTCCTTCAACTCCACCAGTGTTCACATTTGGACATATTGTGTATTCGTGTCAAGTTTGCTCCAGATCCATCATTGTTTGAGTCCACAGTGCTCTCTGGATGTAGGTGAACCACAACTCCAAAGCTTAAGATCAATGCCTACCAAACCCTTCCAGTATTTTCTGTTGTCATGGGAGTTTCTGTATGGCAAGTTTGGTTCAATTCCATCATTGGTGGAGTTCAGAATGCTCTTTAATGGTAGGTGAACTATAATCCCAGCAACTACAACTCCCAAATGACAAAATCAATCACCCCCTCCCCAACCCCAAATTTGTATTCAAATTTGGGTGTATTGGGTATTTGAGCCAAATTTGGTCCAGTGAAAGAAAAGATATCCTGCATATCAGATATTTATATTACAATATAAATATCTGTTCTGTAGCAAAATTACAGTTATGAAGTAGCAACGAAAATAATTTTATGGTTGGGGGTCACCACAAGATGAGGAACTGTATCAAGGGGTCTTGGCATTAGGAAGGTTGAGAACCACTGATTTATATCATATATGGAAAATGAAGCCATTTGATAAACCATATCTATCTATCTATCTATCTATCTATCTCAAGCTTTCAAATAACTGTTCATATTTGTGTGTTGCTTGTATCGTCACAAGCTGAACACTCCATACTTGATATCAGAACAAAATCGGTATCTCCTTTTTATTTTGCCAGCACTGGTTGTCTTTCCATTTTACCTCTCCAGCTTTTTAAATAAATGAAAAAGCAGTAAGTTCAATGACATTTCCCAGAAGTCTATACTATGTCCATGTTCCCTGGTTCAAATATGACACATAAAGGAGGATATGGACTTCAGTACATAGGTACACAAGGACTACTCAATGCTAGAAAGGCATTTAAGGTCTAAGTACATGCATGTCAAGATACTTTTCTGGTTATACTAGTGCCTAAATATTTGTATCCTTGGTCAGATTGATTTCTCAATACTATGTGGAGCAGTGGGTTAAAGCACTGAGCTGCTGAGCTTGTTGATCGAAAGGTCACAGGTTCGATTCCGGGGAGCGGCGTGAGCTTCCGCTGTCAGCCCTAGCTTCTGCCAACCTAGCAGTTCGAAAACATGCAAATGTGAGTAGATCAATAGGTACCGCTCCGGCGGGAAGGTAACGGCGCTCCATGCAGTCATGCTGGCCACATGACCTTGGAGGTGTCTACGGACAACGCTGGCTCTTCGGCTTAGAAATGGAGACGAGCACCACACCCCAGAGTCAGACATGACTGGACTTAATGTCAGGGGTCTACCTTTTACCTTTTTTACTACGTTATAGGGCAATTTCTCAAATATGGCAATCCTATAAAAATGACTGGATTGGGATTGGATATTTATTGTTGAGTGCCTTCAAGTCACTTCAATGTATGGTGACCCTAAGGGGAACCTCAGGGGTTCCTTGTCAAGATGTGTTCAGAGCACGTTTGCCCGTGCCTTCCTCTGAAGCTGAGTGTGGCATGCCCAAGGTAAACCAGTAAGTTTCCATGGCCAAGTGGGGATTCAACCCTGGTCTCAAGTCACGGTCCAATGTTCAAACCATGAAACTAGTCTGGCTCCACTTGATTGAATGACCATAAATCAGTAATTATCTCTCAGCCTAGCTTTACTAGAAAGGGTTACTATGAGGAGAAGAATGAGGCGATCATGTATATCACCTCAATCTCTTTGGAATAAATCCTGTCGGTAAATAAAATCTGTGTTGCACTTTGTTATCCAGTTTGATCCTGCTTAACCAGTTCCAGTGTCCAATTCATTTGAGGTCTCCAAAGAACAAGAGGTCGATAGTGTCAAAACAAAAGCAGCTACTTACCAGCTATTGCTCCAGCTAAAAGCAAATATCCAGGACTCACTCGTCCATCTTCACTTGCAAAAGCAGATTTCATGTGAGCATAGCAGGGAAAGTAAATGGCAGAGAAGGGAATGTCACGAAGAAAACAGGCCTTGGCTCCCTAGGAGAAGAAAAGACAAAAGACTGTAGATAGGACTAGAAAAAGATACTGAATACTGAGATAGTTAATAACTTCTGTGCTTTTACCTTCCTTTGTAAAATGGTCTCCACAATCTAACAAAGATTTAAACCTACCACTTTATGCAAACTTAAAAGGTAAAGGTTTCCCTTTGACATTAAGTCTAGTCGTGTCCAACTCTGAGGGGTACTCATCTCCATTTCTAAGCTGAAGAGCTGACGCCGTCCATAGATGCCTCCAAGGTCATGTGGCCAGCATGACTGCATGGAGTGCCGTTACCTTCCCGTTGAAGCAGTATCTATTGATCTACTCACATTTGCATATTTTTGAACTGCTACATTGGCAGAAGCTGGGGCTAACAGTGGGAGCTCACCCTGCTCCCCGGATTTGAATCTTTTGTTCAGCAAGTTCAGCTCTGCGGTTTAACCCGCTGCAGTATTTTCTGTTGGTCATGGGGGTTTTGTGTTGGAAGTTTGGCCCAATTCTATCATTGGTGGGATTCAGAATGCTCTTTGATTGTAGATGAACTATAAATTCTAGCAACTACAACTCCCAAATGTCAAATCTATTTCCCCCAAACTCCACCACTGTTCACATGTGGACATATTGAGTATTCGTGACAAGTTTGGTCCAGATCCATCATTATTTGAGTCCACAGTGCTCTCTGGATGTAGGTGTACTACAACTCCAAAACTCAAGGTCAATGCCCATTAAACCCTTCCAGTATTTTCTGTTGGTCATGGGAGTTGTGTGTGCCAAGTTTGGTTCAATTCCATCATTGGTCGAGTTCAGAATGCTCTTTGATAGTAAGTTAACTATAAATCCCAACATCTACAACTCTCAAATGACAAAATCAATCCCACCCCCCACCCCCCAACATCGCCAGTATTCAAATTTGGGCATATCAGGTATTTGTGCCAAATTTGGTCCAGTGAATGAAAATATATCCTGCATACCAGATACTTATATTACAATTAATAACAGTAGCAACAAAAATAATTTTATGGTTGAAGGTCATCACAGCATGAGGAACTGTCTTAAGGGGTCCCGGCATTAGGAAGGTTGAGAACCACTGGTTTAAGCAAACGTCTACAACTGTCACCCTTCCATAACTTACAAAGATATATGTTTGCATGCCTGACAGGATTCAGAAGAGCAGCCTCTACAAGGAAGGAACATTCCACAGAGACAGATTCCCTTATGGGATATATTTGCCTGACAAGTGTTGTTTCACTCTGTGGCAGGTAAAGCTGGAGATGAACAAATGCACATCCTTCTCAAATACTATTTGTTCCAAAGGCTGATGAATCTCCATGTTAATTGTTTTTGCTGCATAGCACAGCTGATTGGTTTTATTTTATTTTTTTGCTGTTGTTATTAAAATCAGACACCTTTTTGTTCCTATTACAGTTCAAGATGCTCAATTCTGAAGGGTATGAACACCCCATAAGAATTTCCCCAAAACTTCAACCTGATGTGATGGTTGTCAGGAACCTTTAGATTTATCCAGTTTTACAAACCAAGAAGCACAGAGCAACTATTCTTTTATGCAATTTATCAAAGCTCTAGGTTAAGTAGATAAAAAATCCAGCATCGTTCCTTCTCTCTCGTTTTATGCTTGGGTAAGAATTTTGCTAAGAATAATAAAGCAAAAGTGGGCTCAGTATATACACAGTTCTTTCCAAGCCCACCACATGACATTTTTCCAGGACCCAAATTCTAATGAAGGAATGATGACATCGACACCGCAGTGTCTTTAAAATAATAAGTGGGACGGACTCGCAAACTCTTTAGCTCCTCTATGTCTCATTTTTATAGTAATCTCTCTGCAAAGATGGAAACAGCATGCCTTTTAAGAAACCCTCAGGTAACATGCTTTCAGATTGAAGAAAGAAAATAATCTGCCAACTTTCGTCGGCTTATAATGTAAACAAAGCTGGATCAAAACTTTAGATCTACTTTATTAACCACCAACTTTGGCTGTGTTCCAATATCTCAACAGTCTAAAGTTTCCTCTTACCCCTCTGCTTGAAAGTCTGGGAAAGCATGTTTAACAGCAGACCTCATTTAACTCCAAGTTAATCACCTGCAACCAGCTAATGCCAATTAGGAAGGCTTAAGGGAGAATGGCCATAGCATCTCACAAGGCCAAGGAAACGTTCCTTCTGCAATGCTCAGAAGAGTTTAATGGGAAGCAAATTCTCAATCAAATTTGTTTCCAAATAAAGTATGTCCCTAATTCTACCTTTACTTTAGTCTTCACACTTTTTTGATACTCACGCTGAGTAAAAACCCTAAAGGCACCTTCAATATGAGTTCCTCATAAGATATTAGGATCATTGAACCAGAACTGAGAACTAGTTGTATGTAATTACTTTCCAAATAACGAAGTTCTTATATCAAAGTAGGATGATAACTTAACTAAGAATAACCTCATTTTTTTGCAATGTAATTAAAACCATTTATGACTTTTGTACTTATGGTAAACGTGGCTAAATGATACAGGAGGAATATGACATGGTTCTGGTGCTGGCTCATGATGCATCTAGAGCCACCACTTGGTGCTTTGTTGTGGTGATGTGATGACAATGTAGACTGCAGTAGTTACTCAAACTAGGGGTCCATAGATAGTGTGCAAGCTATTGGCTGTCAATCCATGGGGAGTTTCCAGGAAAAACCCCACTTGCGACACAAATACATTGTCAGCCCTTGGCACACTGAGGAAAATCCCCATAGCAGATAAGCCATGAAATAAGACAACAGTGTGTTCTGTATCACAGGCCAGTATCTTATAGTATTTGATTTACTTTTAAGGAACTATAAAGAAGCCCCCGGTGGTGTAGCGGGTTGAACCGCTGAGCTGCTGAACTTGCTGACTGAAAGGTAGGCGGTTCGAATCCGGGGAGAGCTCCTGTTGTTAGTCCCAGCTTCTGCCAACCTAGCAGTTTGAAAACATGCAAATGTGAGTAGATCAATAAGTACTGTTCCAGCGGGAAAGTAGCAGCGCTTCATGCAGTCATGCCAGCCACATAACCTAGGAGGCATCTACAGACAACGCTGGCTCTTCAGGTTAGAAACGGAGATGAGCACCCCCCCTCCCCACCCCCAGAGTCAGACATGACTAGACTTAATGTCAAGGGGAAACCTTTTCCTTAACTATAAAGTAACTATTTAGTTAGTAAAGGTAAAGGCTTTCCCTTGACACTGAGTCCAGTTGTGTCTGACTGGGGGTTGGTTTCTAAGCCGAAGAGCTGGCGTTGTCCGTAGACACATCCAAGGTCATGTGGCTGGCATGACTGCATGAAAGACCGTTACCTTCCCACCAGAGTGGTACCTATTGATCTACTCACATTTGCATGTTTTCAAATTGCTAGGTTGGCAGAAGCTGGAGCTAACAGCAGGAACTCACCCTGCTCCTCAGATTCGAACTATCAACCTTTCGGTCAGCAAGTTCAGCAAGTCAGGGGTTCAACCCACTGCGCCACCAGGGGCTCCTTTATAGTTCCTTAAAAGTACATCAAATACTATAAAATATTGGTCTGTGGTACAGAACACATTGTTGTCTTATTTCATTGCTTATCTGCTCTGGGGATTTTTCCCAGGGTGTCAAGGGCTCACAATGTATTTGTGTCACAAGTGGTTTTTTCCCTGGAAACTCACCATAGATTATTACTTCCGAGGAAACGAACAGTGAAGCATTACTTTTAAAAAACTGCATTTATAACTACTAGAGGAGGACTTTGAATGATAATGATTACTTATTCTTTTTTTTTTTAAGACCTTGCAAGCTCTGTGTCTACCTGAGTTTATTTTGGAGGCTGCTGAAATGCAGTTTCAGGAAAATCCTTTGCACGATGACATGTACCTCCTTCTAACCTGCGAACTGGCTCCTGGCCTTCCTTTACTTGTTTCTAATAACCCCTCAAGCCTTTAATCTGGCATTGCATCATGGAGTAAAAACCAACAGAGGAAAAGAAAAGGATTGTCAGAAGTTGTGGATAATCAACCCAGAAGTCAGAGCTAGGGCAGGTTCTTTAGCATGCTAATTCCCGCTTATTCCAGCCTTACCTGCAGGAGGAGGAAAAAAAATAAGGATCTAAATAAACTATTTCTACTACAAGGGGAGGGTAATTATACTCACAAAGGCACCTCTGTGTCAGGGTTGGGCACAAGGAGCCAGAAGGTCTGGGAGACGCAGGCTTAACCTCGTCTCCTGCAGTGAATGCACATTGTCTTGCGGAGGGGGGGAAATGCCAGACTGGGGGGACCTCGCCGAATTCAAGACAACAGTAGTGCACCTTGTTTGAGAGGGTTATTTAATGCTTCTGGCACCTGTACTTACCGCCATCCCTTCTTTTCCAACCTTACAGGTTTAGAATTTATTTGGCATGTATAATTGTTATTTTGATCCTATAGCAACAAACAATAGGCAGCATGTCATTTCTTGATCCGTTAGCATTCCTCTTGGGTTTCGCTGGCAACTGAACCCTTCCAATTCGGATGTACGGCAGCGCCCACCCCTCCGCTCCACGGCAGCCCCCCTCTTCCTCCACCTCACCTTATCTTGCTTCAAAAGCCCCAGTTAAAGATTTAAGAGGCTCGGCTGGCATTTCAGGACAGAGATGGAATGGGTTATGTGCTTTCATTTTAAACATACGGCAGGACTAAAATGCGTGTCCAAATAATTCCGGAACATTTTTTACTTCTATAAATAAAAATCAAAAAGGGAAAGTGGGCAGTTCTGAGTATTCCCATCTTGGAGGGATTCACCTCTTTTTCTAGAATGATATGAATTGAAAATATTCTTATTATTTTGTTGTTTTACCCTCTCCTACCCAACTTGGAACTCAAATAATCTTGCAAGTATTAAAAGGAAAACATTCTAATGATCCCGAACACAAACACGTACACCTTTAGAGATGTTTCAAGAAACAGTGTGAAGTTCAGCTACTATTCGGAAATATTTTCCAAGCTTATATCATGTTTGCTGCCTGGATTCTGCAAAGGTGGCATATCTAACTCTAAAAAGAAGTTTGATTATAGAGGGGTTATACTCTTATAATTTCAGAATTCAACAGAATGCTGTTTACTTATATATTTCTGATGACAAATTAAACTGTATTAAAATAATATTGCTTAAATTAAGGAAATACTTAATGCTACAGCTTTTTCGAAAGAATAAAAAGCAACTGAACAGGGGAAAGTTTTTTCTTTCGTGTCAGGAGTGACTTGAGAAACTGCAAGTTGTTTCTGGTGTGAGAGAATTGGTCGTCTGCAAAGACGTTGCCCAGGGGATGCCCAGATACCATCCTGTGGGAGGCTTTTCTCATGTTCCCACATGAGAAGCTGGAACTGACAGATGGGAGCTCACCCCACTCCGAAGATTCAAACCGCCGACTTTTTGGTCAGCAGTCTTGCCGACACAAGGGTTTAGCCCATTGCGCCACTGAGGACTCCACTCCACAGAGGAAATGATTTGAAAGTATTTGAAGTTTATTCTTCAAGCTGATTAGTTAATAGAAACACTTACCAGTAAGCAATCTCTTTGTAAACAAATACCTTTTCTTTACTAACTAAAAAACATATGAATTCTAGAAAATGTTTATTTCTTTTTTAAAATACACAAGAATGTTAACTTTAGAAAATCATATTTTATGCATATATGCATGCAATTTTGTTTTAACCTAAGCAATTCAAACTATCACAATTGTGTGATATGTTCAATACCAATGGCTAAAACTGGACAGAAGTAACATAGCATGCAATTTTATATAAATGAATAAAATATTTATTCTAGAGATATTTGAAAGATACCTGCAAAGAAATAAAATAATCTACTTTCAGGTAAAGATATTGTATAATAAAATATAAATACACTGCAAAAAAGTAGCTGTTGACTGTTCTGCAGACTGATAGCCATTCATTCAAGTATTTATCACTTGGTACATCTGATGTCTTTTGTTATGCTTTCTCTATCTTCATGGCCGGAGTAGAAAGCAGAAAGTCACATTAATCTGAGTAACCAGCAAAAGCAGCCAGTGTCAATAACAAGCAATCAGTGATGCACATTCCCAACTTTCTATCTTCTTTTTGAAGATAACTCCAGGAGCTTGTGCGCCTATCTACTTTGAGATTCCTATTCCAGCGTTAAACATATTGGTCAAATCATCAAGGATTCATGCTCCACATGAATGACATAACAGAGTACTCTAATATGGTATATGGCATTATTCTTTGTTGAGTTATATCAGTGGTTCCCAAACTGTGGTCCGTGGACCACCAGTGGTCCACAAGAACTAAAATATGGACCGTGGCCTCACCATTAATACACCGTTGCAACAAAAGAGACTGGTCTCGCGAAATCCTCTTATAGTGCTGAGGCTTATTAAATATGGTTTTCTGTGGCTGAGAACATGACGACTACTGGATGGCATATGTTTTGTATCAGAAACTAGAGCTGATGTAGATCCAATGCAATTTTCTGAATCAGTACCCTAAATAACCAAACCGAATCTTAAGTTGACAAAAAACTGATTTGTAACCCTTTTGGTACTAATGCTAGAGAGTGGTCCCTGGTCAAAGTGGTTCCTGGTTAAAAAAAAAAAAAAGGTTGGGAACCACTGAGTTCTATCGAATGACGTATCTCATCCTTCACCGTTGACTATTGGACTAGTGTTAGTTGGATTTCACAGAATCATAGAGTTGGAAGATACCAAAAGGGTCATCTAGCCTAACTTCATTCTGTCATACAGGAATACACCATCAAAGCATCATTGCGTCACCTAAGTTTTGGATTGAACCTCTCCATAGGAGGAGACTCTAACATAATCTGAGGTTGTGTATCCCAATATTGAATAGATCTTCTTGTTAAGAAGTGGGAATCTAACAATACCAAGAGGGTCAAAAGTTGCCCATTTCTTATTATATGTCACCATCCCTTAAAAACAAATTTCAGTTGTCTATATGGCATGTGGCAAATCCACTGTCAGCTTTCTTTTCCACAGTTCCAAGGGAGGAATGATTTGGACTAAGCCTATGAAACAGAGATAAAGGTTTAAATCAGTGGTTCTCAACCTGTGGGTACCCAGATGTTTTGGCCTACAACTCCCAGAAATGCTAACAGCTGGTAAACTGGCTGGGATTTCTGGGAGTTGTAGGCCAAAACACCTGGGGACCCACAGGTTGAGAACCACTGGTTAAGATCCTCTTCTTTCCATGGTTGGATCTCTAGATCCAAACTGGGTGCTTCCCTTCCCTGTAGCTGTTTTTTCAAAAATACGTTTAAGAAGCAGAAACCACAGAATAGATATTACACTTGTGAATAAATGCAGCCAAGTGAATGTAGCATAGGCATCACTTATATTTTTTAGAATTAAACATCTGTCTTATATCAAAATACCTGTACCTAATAATGATCATACACTTTACAACAACCCTGTAATCTTATGCGTGACAATGGTATCTAAATAATAAAAACACAGCATAAGCAAGGATGGATTTCATAAACGATCCACCATAGAAAGATATAATTAAGTTTATTTTTATTTTATTTTGTAAAGTTTGGCATAGCTTCAAAGTTATGGCTTCATTTCTTTAAAATCTTAGGGTTTAGGTTTGAACTTTCTCAGTTCACTATCCACCTTGAAAGGCTTCACAGCCTCAGGAATGTGGAACGTTTGGCATATTTTCTCCCCTTCACTTGTAAATATCTGCCCCTCAGCAGCAGTGTAAGTTATGGGGAGCTCTACATTGGATATAGGCTTCTAGATTCCCATTCATCTATAAATAACACATGCCAGGCCAAAAAACAAGCACAAAAAAACCCCAACACCTAACTCATACCCAACTTTTGCAAGTTGAGTTTTTTAAATCATGATAGAAACAGAGCTATATAGACTTGGGTTAATAAATATGCGGAAGCAATACAGACATGGAATCACTTCATTTTTTATTCCCTTCTTCATCAACTCTCCTCTTTAAAGACTTCCAAAAATTTACTATGCACATATACACAATCGTTTCAAGACAGCAGACATAGCAAAGCTGGTATGCAACCAACATTAACTCCACTCAGATGTGTTTACATGACAAGCCGCAAAAGAATTTATTAGCAGTAGTTATAGCTATTTTGTCAAATGGGTGAATGTTTCCCCTGACCACATAGGCTCACTTACCCCTAATGGGAAGAGAACAGCACCAAAACATCCACTATGAGCAGAACTAGCTCTTGGGTTGGCAAAGTAACTACTGCTACCATTGTCGACAGAAGCAAAAAGTAAGAGAACACCTCCTCACCCAGCATAAAACAGTGCATTCTGTCCAACTGCCTTAACCCTAGAGCTTTACTGTTTGGTTGGAACTAAGAAAAATGAACTTTTGCATTGCCATGTCACAATGAACCATCGTGGAGATTAAGATCCTCCGAGGAGGCCCTGCTTTCTGTCCCGCCATTGTCACAGGCACGATAGGTGGGGACGAGAGACAGGGCCTTCTCGGTGATTACTCCCTGGCTATGGAACTCCATTCCTGGTGAGATCAGGTCAACCCCCTCTCTCCTGTCCTTTAGAAGGATGGTAAAAAACTTGGCTGTGGGACCAAGCTTTCGGGACAGGGCAATAAAGCAGCAATAGGAAAGATTACCAGGCCAATTAGATTTGATGTGGATGACTAGGACGGTTTTAAGTGGTGTATTTTAATATTTTGATAAATGTTTTTAAAGTTTATGTATGTATATAATTGAATGTCTGCCATATATATGCTGTGCTCTGCCCCGAGTCCCCTTTGGGGTGAGAAGGGTGGAATATAAATGTTTTAAATAAATAAATAAATAACTTTTTCTATTGTTTACTCAAGTTATATTCTCTTTTCTCACCAAGATGAGATATGCTGTCGTCATTGTTGCTGCTGCTGTTAAGGACATTATTTGACTTATTATTTTTTTCTTCTGACTGGTCTTGGCACAGTTTTTCTTGCAATGGCAGGGTGGGAATAGGTGTGTGAAATGCCAGGTCTTTCTGAAAATGAAACTTCTTCATTCTGTCCAGCAGCTTGGCTCAACTGCGCAGGACAAAGCTTAGGCGACATCATAGCGCCATGGTTAGTAGCAAGAGGAGATGATCAAGTCTCTGACAAAAGTGATACCCATGGTACCAGAACAGATCAGTACAGCATTTCTCTGAGACAGATGGAATATGCAGAAAGAGAAGAGGCACAGGATATTACTTTTTAAATAGTATAGTTAGATCTGAAGGAGTACAAGCAGGTCTTCCAAAGGAAGACTGATGAGAGATCTACAGCCTCTTCGTATCAATGGGCTCTTGGTTAATTTTAAAATTAGGAAGTAAATCGCTTTTCCCCCTCTAAGAAACAATGGCAGCACTTGTAGTTCTTGCTACAAGAACTTTGTTTCTTTTAACAGGATTTTTGGATATAGTTGTCCCTTCATATCCACGTATTTTGTATCTGCCAATTCAATAACTACAACTAATATTCCAAAATAAAATTTCCCATACATAAATAAAAAATAAACACATTTTTGTTGTTTTAACTAAGGAACACCAATTTATTATATCATTTATATCAGGGGTCCTCAAACGTTTTAAACAGAGGGCCAGGTCAGAGTCCCTCAAACTGTTGGAGGGTCAGATTATAATTTGTTAAAATATATGAATGAATTCCTATGCACACTGCACATATCTTATTTGGAGTGCAAAAAAACATCTAAAACAATACAATAATTAAAATGAAGAACAATTTTAAGAAACATAAACTTATTAGTATTTCAGTGGGAAATATGGTCTTGCTTTTGGCTGATGAGATAGGATTGTTGTTGTGTGCTTTCAAGTCATTTCAGACTTAGGTTGACCCTGAGCGAGGGCCGAGTAAAAGACCTTGGAGGGCCATATCTGGCCCCCGGGCCTTAGTTTGAGGACCCCTGATTTATATAATGGGACTTTAATAGTCGGAGCCCCCGGTGGTGCCACAGGTTAAACTATTGAGCTGCTGAACTTGCTGAACGAAAGGTCGGCAGTTCGAATCCAGGGAGCAGGGTGAGCTCCTGCTGTTAGCCCCAGGTTCTGCCAACCCAGCAGTTCGAAAACCTGCAAATGTGAATAGATCAATAGGTACCGCTCTGACGGGAAGGTAATGGTGCTCCATGTAGTCACGCGGCCCAAGTGGCGTCTACATACGTCTGCTCTTTGGCTTAGAAATGGAGATGAGCACCACCCCCCAGAGTTGGACACAACTAGACGTAATATCAAGGGGAAACCTTTACCTTTAATAGTCACAGATTATGGTATACATAGGAGGTCCCAGTATAAAATTGAGCAGATGCCACTGGCACACTAAGATTCCCCCTCCCCTTTTCTTTACTTTGAAATATATTATTTTTTTCATACACACAATTCAGTAAATAACATGTAGACAAAATATATTACCTTGTAGAGGCCAAAAAACCCCAGGTCCCGCAACACAGTAAGGGCACTAACACGGGGGCCAGTTGTAATCTCTCCAGCCACTTGCAACCGGATCTTGACAATTTCTAATGGGTTTGTGAAAATTACTTGAGATCCTCCAGCCTGAGGAGAAAACACATACCATCACTGCAGTAAAGTATAGAGATGTGGAACCTTAAAAGCTGCATCCAGTTAACTCAGTTGTGTGGTACTGTTAAATATATTATCTAAAACATATAACAAGCCCAAGATTCTTCAACGTCCAAAAAAAACACAAAACAAACCTACACAAGCAATGCCGAAGTACGTATCTATTTGGTTCTGTTGTTACTTCATGAGGATGGATAGAGGAGGTTGGAGAAAGCTGAACTCTTGGCACTTAAGCACCTTATCTATAATTGGTTAATGAGCTGCTAGTGACCAGGTCTTTTGACATTATGAACTGATGAACCATAGGATATTGCTACTGCAGCTTATCAACAAACAGTTTTGATAAAGGAAAACATTTCATAAAGAAGACTATACTGTGAAGAAATGAAACAAAATAAACTATAAACAAACTATAAACATTTACAAATGTAACTATTAACTAATCAGAACTGAAATCTAACAGCATCTGCAGTATTCTACTAAATAAATTGGTCATGCTGAAGCTGTCTCTCTACCTCTACCTCCCACCTTGGCACCTGGACAAAAAGTGCTATGGAACATATGCATTTACAACAGCTAATTTCCTACACTTTCAAACAAGTTATTGAACTGAAAGTTTGTGTATCCTCAAATGGCATTTTACTCAGTCACTCCTAATCTAATTTGAGCATGACTTCTCTACACACAAGGCAGTACTATTTTATTCTGTTTTCTCCCCAAAGCACTGCAAGAAAACAAACAAGACGTGAGGAGCTCTAATGCAACTCATCTTACTTTTAAAGAAACCCACAAAAATACTTTGGGTAATGATCTGCCCGCTTACCCAAAGTAACTAGTCTTGAACAACTGCCAACACCCTTAAAACAACAACATTTTGGCAGACTAAAGTACATTGCTAATAAAACTAATCCTCTGTATGGTTACTAGGAAAGGCTTGGAAAGCTTGGGATACAAATCAGTAGTCTGAGTAGGAAAATAATATAGTATCAAGCCCCACTCATTAATTGCCTTCTTTCCTTCCTTCAAAATAACCCAATTATTCGGGGCTTCAGGCAGAGGTCTGGCCTTATCTTGTACTGGAACTGGGCACTACATGCTGAGAACTAGCTGGTCCCTTAGAAGTGCCTCCTTGCAGGTCTTGTGTAGTTCCTCTACAGAACCTGGGAATAAATCTCCTCTTCCTCCTAGAATCCTCCAGCAAGTAGAGGTAGTGGCCAAGCTGCAGCATCTCTTATATAAGATTTTTTTTTCGTGTCAGGAGCGACTTGAGAAACTGCAAGTAGCTTCTGGTGTGAGAGACTTGTCCGTCTACAAGGACGTTGCCCAGGGGATGCTCAGATGTCTGATATTTTACCATCTTTGTGGGAGGCTTCTCTCATGTCCCCACATGGGGAGCTGGAGCTGACAGAGGGAGCTCAACCCATTCTCCCTGGATTTGAACTGCTAACCTATGGGTCAGCAATCCTGCCTTTAACCCATTGCAACACTGGGGGCTCCGATTCCTGCATAAGATGATAGGCAGCTTATGAAGGTAGAGAGAGGTTATCTGAATTCATAATATAGTCAAATATTTGTATACCTTGTAAGGACATCTGGAGTTTGCAACCTATTTTACCTGCATTAATATTTCCAAGACTACTACTGGTTTTGTCAACAATGGGAGACAAATGTAGAGGAGAAGTTGTTATTTATATGATATATGATTTAGCTATTTATCACCATAACATCTGAAGTCTCAAACGTTTCCCTCTAGACACACAGAGGGACTCTGATGAAGACGAATCCTGTTAACCAAAGTAAAGATGACTGTTCCAACTGTAAAAACCCTTTGAAATCAGTGGTACTATTCAAAATTATTACAGGTCAAGTCATTTGTTTCTGATCTATAGCCAAATAGTAACTACGCGTCTACTCCAGGCTGTCTTTCTCCAGTCTTTTCCACAACTGGTATGCACTAACCCATTTCCTTCTATTTACCATAATGAATTGCAACTGTGGGTATCATCCCTATACTGAAATAATTAAGGCAAGTTTTTTTCTCCCTAACATTATTCTTGAAACCTCATTTTTTAAAAAGAAGATTGTCTGCAGCATTAAATCTTTATCATTTTAAAATACATGTGCAACATGTGAAATGCATTTACCTCCTCTAAGCTTTTTCCAAACTGGTCTTAAGATCTCATAGCTTTTGCTATTCCTATTTACAGTCATTAATGACCACGTGTAGCCCTCAAAATCTACTCTTTAAGCCAGGGAGGACCCAACTGAAAGGTTTCTGAAGCACTGTATATTGGACTGCTGGGAAACAATGCCAAGAATCAAGTTGAAACAAGTAGCTGCAACACAACCCCGAGGGGTTTCTCCAGGACCTTATCTCAACACAACCAAAGATGAGGGGAATGTTGGAGTATTATATCCTAGCACCTTAATCTATGGCACCTAAAAAACCCTTCTGCTCCGGTAACATAGTTTAAAAGATAGATTTTTACAGGGCGAGATTGGAAGGAGCTTTCAATTGTGGAGCTCTCTCATTGTAGCCACCTCTGATAATGAAGGATGTTGACTAATATTTGCAGATTGAAATAAAGGAATCAATTAAAATATGCCATGGACCACGAGAAGATCCAACTAGTCCATATTTCAGGAAATAAAGCCCAACTGCTCACTGGAGGGAAGGATATTAGAGGCAAAGATGAAGTACTTTGGCCACATAATAAGAAGACAGGAAAGCTGGGAGAAGACAATGATGCTGGGGAAAATGGAAGGAAAAGGGAAGAGGGGCCAACCAAGGGCAAGATGGATGGATGGTATCCTCAAAGTGACTGGCTTGACTCTGAAGGAGCTGGGGATGGTGACGGCCAACAGGGAGCTCTGGCGAGGGCTGGTCCATGTGGTCACAAAGAATCAGAAGCGACTGAACGAATATACAACAAATAGTGAGACTACACTGAGGGCCATTTCTTAACCATGGTCCCTTTACAACAGCATTTTAAATAAGCCCAGAAATGTTACTAATTCAAAAACATTTTATTAGCCTGCTCAAAGAGCACTTTACAAGCTGGCTGCAGAAAAAGGGGAAATCTTCTGCAGCCAGAGAGGAAATTCAAGCTACACATACACACCTACCTTCTATTAAGCAGACTTGATAGAGGGGTAATGAAGCAGTTGCTCTCTCTCTAGTCAGCCTGCTGTGTTTCTGTGATGCTCACTGAGAAGGTTTTTCTCTCTAGCTCCTCCATGACTATGACAGAAACCAGTGTGTGTGCCACCCTTTAACCGTAAGATGTGTTCTCTTGCCTGGATGAAACTTCATACCCTCATCACCTTTAAATCCCTGGCTGCTTATCACAACTAGACAACTGGTAAAATAAATGTTGCTTTAAAGGGAAGATACTGGGGATTTGTGACTCTGTAGAGCAGTGCTTCCAAACCTGTGGTTCATGGACCACCAGTGGCCCGCAAGAATGAAAATATGGTCAGCGGCCTCACCATTTCTACACCGTTGCCTCAAAACCACGTGGCAACAAGTGCGACTGTCCTCACAAAACCCTCTTATAGTGCCGAGGCAACTGGGATGTTGGGAGAGAAGAGGCTGACTACCCAGGAAAGATTACTACTACCACATCAGCTCTAGATTATTAAATATGGTTTTCTGTGGGCAAGCAGATGTAGACTACTGGATGGCATATGTTCTGTACCAGAAACCTGATGCGGTCTATCCAATGCACTTTTCTGAATCAGCACCCCAAATAACCGAACCAAATTTAAAGTTGACCAAAAACTGATTCATAACCCTTTTGCTATTAATGTTGGAGAGTGGTCCCTGGTCAAGAGAAGGTTGGGAACCACTGCTGTAAAGTTTAGTGGCCTTTATATCCTACAGCAGCAATTCCTAATCTGTGGAACATGGATCTCTGCCAGCCACATAACAACATCATCATCAAAAACAACAAACAACAACAGCAAAATTATTCTTATATCCCGCCACCATCTCCCCAAAGGGACTTGGGGTGGCTTAAATGGGGACCAAGCCCAGCATAAACAAGAGTTACAAAGTAACATACTTAAAACATATAATACAGAACAGTAAGAATTAAAACACTAAAACCAGAACAATAAAAAGATATTTAAAGCCTTAACCAACATCCTGTGGCCTGTGATTTCTAGTCGTGAGATGAGAGTTTGAATTCTCATCCAAAAAATCTACTGTCTCATATGTCCTAATATTTTACAGAATGTAGCCATGGCTTTTAAAATAGGATTGCACTGCTGCAACTGTGTAAAGTGCAGAAATTGAAAAGGGGTACAAATTATGACTCCTGGGACCTCCAAGCAAGAGTAAGCCATCCACCTGTCTGAAACCCTGAGAACTGCTGCTAATGCAAGACTAGTTAATGAAACTGAACAATTGTACAAAAGTAATTTCCTTGTTGTATAACTGGAAAAGATAAACTTCCCTGATTTATCTCTCTGGAAGCACAGGCGTAAATAAAAATATGTAGCCCTGATACACTGATATATCGTTATCAGATATATGTTGTGTTTAGCGAGATATATATCGTTACAATACTGTGCCAATCTCCACACCCAAAAAAACCCAAAACAAAAAAGAAAATCCAGAACCAAATCTTGCCATATTATTGCTCTATTTGCTCATTACCACAGTTTGTTTCCATCACACAGATAAAAAAACCTGAACCTCCTTCTTTCCAATATCACCTTTTTCATGTGGAAAGAGGCATTTGCAGAACTTAGGTTTACATGAAGGCTCTTCCTGAAATTGAGAAGTCTCTAATATCTGGGCTCTTGCTCACCTAGAAAAGTCTCCAGACAAGTGGGAAGCTCTTCTCCGCAGATGTGCTTGTTTCCAAGTGTAGCAAGCAATGATGAAGTGAGTAATGAGTGAATAAGTTTTAGGCAGCTCATTACGCAACTTCAGACAAGCAACTATCTACCAGCTAAGCCTACCTTCAAATATTAGACCTTGGAAAAACACTTTTTGGAGAAGAGTTCTCATAATCACCCAGCCATATGACCAGTAGACAAGTTAGTGAGTTCTGGGAGTTATAGTTAACAGACCAAACAGACCAGATCTGGTGTTTCTTGAGAAGTGGAGATACAATAATGTTATAAAACCACTGAAGGACAAATTAACAGGAGTTAATCAGGCAGTTTGCCAGAATATAAAACACAAATGCTACCACAGAAGTACAGATTTCCCACAAATGCCATTATCTATGCTAAGATTCAATGCAACACTTTCTCAAAAAAGGTACAAAGGAATTTAATTAAAATTGCAGCCTATTTTTAGTAATAAAAAGAACAAAACAGATTCTTTTTATTTTATTTTAACATGAATCAAGACGTCGAATAATTTCAGAAGCCGAGGACCACACAACACGAGGGCAATAAGTTGCCTTATCCAGTCCGCATTGTGGGGTAATATATTTTTAATGGAAAATTGCTTCTGCACTTTTTCAGTGACAACTCTGACTTTTAAAAAACCAAACAAAAACATAAACCACAATATCACTAGACACCTCTCGATGGCAGTATAACCTTGTACACATGTGCACTCCCCAGGATAGAAAAGGAAAAGAATTGGATATTTCTTCCGTCTTTTTTTAAAGGCACTTGCAGAGGGGGAAATATCAGCTCAGTGCCACTGACCATCATAGCCACACAGAATTCAGGCTGAAAAGAAATGCACTGTATTTGATTGGTCCCGTTGCTTGAAATATTTGAAGAAATGGCTATTAAAAGAAGAGAAAGAATATTATCTTAATGGGGCTGGATTATTTATTTCCTTTGACATATGTGGCACTTTTGATTCCATACAGTACTCTAAAAACCTTTGCAAACTGCTGGAGAGAGAAAAAAAATCAACTTTTCAAACAGAAGTTACTTACCTACACTGGAAACTATCATGTACTGTATGTAAAAACAACAAAACATCTTAAGGCATCCTGACAACTTTATAATAGTGTGCAGATTAATTTTGTGGATGGGAGTTTGTTCCATCTAAGACATTAAGGGTTACCTAGAATCTGAGGACCATATAAGGTCACATGGTAGGGGCTGAGGACTATATATACATTATAGTCAGATGAAAACTAAATGCAGAAAATACTGATAATGGCAATTTCTTTGTAAGCATGGGCATTCACAAAGCTGCTCCTGATACCACCAAACATTTTAACCCTGATGTGTTTGTCGTAAACTATTGATGGAATGGCTGAGTAAAGGACTAGACAATGTTAACCTTTCCATCATGCCAAAAAATATGGACTAAAATGATAATTTAAATAGTCACGTAAAGTCAGATACTGAGACCTATCTAGCCTTATGTCCTCTTTCCAAGCGGTAACTACATATGTAGGCAATGCCTTCCTTATTGTTTGTCCCACAGCAACAAGTGTTCGGCACACAGCCTCAGAAAAAACAGAAGGTAGTTTATCTATTATGGCTGACAGCCATGATTAGATCCATCCACCATGAATTTATTTTATTCCCCCATCAAAGTCAGCGTCCATTATTTCATTTTTCTTTGTCTGTCCCAGTTGCAGTCCAATCAATTACATTAGGCAGCCCCAAGTTCTTTCACTATGAAAGAGAAAAATTGAGTCGCATTGCCCATACTATTCATTATTTTATAAAACATAAAGCACCATTAAGGCTGTGTGTCTACATGCAATTTCTTGAAAGTTTAAAAAACAAAACCATTAAGGCTACTACAGCCAGCTTTGTGGGAGTCAGTCCTACCGAACTAAATGGAACTTTCTATTGAATAGAGTTCTATTTTTGATTCCACTACCCCATCCAATTAAGAGCTCACGTCAGATTCCTTATTTAGGTAAATAATCATCTGTTAACAATTTTAGTCGCACTTCTCTACCTTTTGCAGCTCTACACTATTTTTTGCTGTGGGAAAAGCTGTACAACTGTAGTATGACACATGCAGACACTTCCCTAGCTTTTCACAAGAGTAATAAAATATTGGCCAATAACAGAAATCAAGACAGAAGAAAGATAATAGAAGGAACCCACTTCAGACCAGTTTGGTGTAGAGACATCTTAGTGACTCAAAATGAGAGCGAGCAGATTGTATAATTCTACCCACTAATCAATTTTTTAATTAAAAAAACCAATCTAGTAGACACAGCACCTCTTTGTTATAAGCTTTGTCTTCTAATGTTCCATTATAGACTTCTGTAACTTTTCCCAGCAATATCTACACAACACGAAGATCCTTCACATGATACCTCACCTCTCTGTTTTACTACATAAGTAGACAGCAATGCACACGCTACATCTTTTTTCCTCTCTTTTTGGATAAAGTATATACAGTAGAGTCTCACTCATCCAACCTTTGTTCATCCAACCTTCTGTATTATCCAACGCAGTCTGCCTCCCGCCCTGATCCACAGCTGTTTTTCTAGGCAGTCATTGTATTCAATACATTGCGATATTTTGGTGCTAAATCCGTACAGTAATTACTACATAACATTACTGTGTATTGAACTGCTTTTCTTTTGATTTGTTGGAACACATGGTGCTTTGGTGCTTAATTTGTAAAATCATAACGTAATTTCATGTTTAATAGGCTTTTCCTTAATCCCTCCTTATTATCCAACATTTTCGCTTATCCAACGTATTTAAAATTCTTCTCATACAGTACTGGGGGTGAGTTCTCTATAAGACAACAACAAAAGGGCTTGAATAGTCAATCCAAAACCCAAAATACCTTCTGATAACCCTTCTTTTTAATTACAAAAACCTGCACTAAAAACACTAACCATGATTAAAGTAGAAAATGAAATCAAAATAGATTAATACATTACAAAATATTACTATTTCTACTAAAATGCATCAATTTGGGTATTCTAGTGGGAAAATATGATAATTTTAAGATTTCCTTGTTCTGAGTTTCTAATAGCATGCCTAAGCTGGAAAAATATATAGTTTATTTACAAGCTCTGACCAGTTCTATGCTATAAAAACAGAAGACTTGATATTTTTCACTTTATTAACCATAGCAGTTCTTTAGAAGCTGAGCCAAGAAATCAAAGTGGAGCCTATTTGATTGATGTTATAAAAGCAATTAAGTCACAGGTTTGTCAAATATGTTAACATTTGGCTCTGCTTCTACTACGTGTCTATTTTGACTGCAAGGAGTAGAGTAGTAACATTTAATGATTTACAGACCTTCCATGTTTTAAGATCTAGTAGCTGAATTAAATCTATGACACCATAACTCTGCCTTTATTTGTTTATTTTTTTGTAATGTTAGAGTAATGCATAGTGATAGTATATGTGTGTCTATATAGCATTCTATACGATGACATTTAAACAAATTCTTTCTTGACTGCAGCCCTCCCTTTTTCTAGGGCCCTTCAATTCAGTGGTCAAGGCAAAATGTTTTAATTGTTTAGACCAAACAAAATGAGATGAAATGAAATACAAAACAATTCCTCGTAGTGCAAAGTGTCTACTTGACAAATGAGAACTCGACTGTCTGGTAAAATTTTACTATATTGTCAGTGTGAAAATGTAACACGTACCCACCTAAAATGATACATGCATTAGAGTTGAAACATAAGAGAAATAATCTTGTAACCATCTCTTTTAGAGTTTGCAACTCAGAAAGCAACTTTTTCCTTGGCAATGCAACAGACAGCAATACACCTCTTCCATAAATCTGAATTATTCCTGTGTTATTCCCTGTGTGTTGTCCCTTCTAGAAAATAACTGAGTGCAATTTAAAACCACAGAGTGGTGGATAAAATTAATTCCCTCCAATATTTTGAATTAAAAGAATAAATAAAAGTAGATTCAATATTTTAGAATTATTAAACATTTGTTTCATTTTACTGGAGAGGACAAATGTTAGAATACCTTGATGAAAATTATCTTTTAGCCTAAAAGTTGCTTGTAAATGAATGAAAGAAAAGGGATTGGCAGCAAAAAACCAAAAAACAAAAAAATAGTCGTTATAAATAAAATAAATAATTATAATTTGTCATCTTCTAAGAAGGTATAAATATAGGTTAAATTTCCAAACAAATATATTAATGAATGGAAAGGAACAAAGATTGAAATATTTTCCTTTGAGAAGAAAAAAGGGAATTCCATTATAAGGAACAAAGTATTTTTAAATTTTACTTGAAAGACCAAATCAGCAGACATGAGCAATCCCATGAGAAATGCCTGAAGGTACCACTCTCTTTGCTCCATAACCAAGTGATACCAATGTTCTGTCCCATTCTGAATTAAAAGAATGAATAAGGAGCTTTTGAGATGTCCAAATTACATCTTTAGATAGAAATCCAGTTACCTAAACCAATATTACACTTGGACTATCATCACAGACCATAAGACTCCCTTAACCAAGTCAGAATCTTTTGGAGGTTTTTTTTTCACACAAAGGCTAACACTTTCTCCATATTTTCCACCTCTCTCCAAAAAGTTTTTTTTCCTGGCAGAAAGAGTAGGATCTTGTTTTATCCACAATGCAGGCATCAGCCAAGTAAAATAACTTATCAGATCAAGGTTTTTGCTTTCTGCAAAAAATTCCTACTGTTCTCCAGACAGCGGTAACATAATCGCTTAACATTAAAGACACGAGGATCACAAAAGTTTAAATCTTTCAAAGTCGTGTAGCAGTCTGAAATTCTCTCAGAATTATACATTGTTATCACACCAGTTCCATCCAGTAGTGTGAAAGCAAAAGCAAAAGTTACCTTAAGTACCACTCTATTACTCCTTTGGAAAAGGAGTTACAATTAGCATTAAACTGAAGAATGAAACTAAATGTTTTGAGTCATATGGCAAAGTTTCACTTATACATGATGATTTTGGACTATGATCCTATGGTATAAAGAAGAAAATATGGAGGACATTTCAAGATGCAAGCTGAAAGGTGGATATCTGCTTGAACTGAACAGCTAGCAGTAAAATGGGATGCCTCCAGATGAGAAATTCCTATCACTAACAAACCACTGTTCTTCTGCTGCAGCCTATGAGTGGAACTGCAATCAGCTATTAGAGATATTGCACTTTTCTTCTATCTACTCATCTTGCAATGAGCTGCTCACTGGGCGTAAGAAACCCAATGTGGATGATGAACGCGAAGGCCCAATTCACACAAACACAAAATGATCTACTTTTTTAAATTATTGAATTAAAAAATTAATTCAATAATGTATTTAATGTTAAATGCTCAATTATTTCTACATCATTATCCATGCAATGTTTCTTAAAGATTTTTTAAAGATTTGATTTGGATTAGAAGTGTTTAATTATTGGGGAAAACACATTGCTTTAAAAAAATACATAACTGCTATGCAGCCTATTAAGTGTTTACATTTCTTAAACATTTAATACGGCCTCTCTCTCTCTCTCTCTCAGAACAGTATGTCTATGTCTATATATACACTATATATAGGGGGGTTGTGAGACTTAAATGTTTTAACACTACTTAAAACTGCTTACATTCAAAAGTTAATTATACTATGTTATTACCATAAAAGTTATCATAAATGTGAGCAGCGGTATATCTTTAAAAGAATCAATCTTTTAAAAGACAGCAATAGATATAAGGTTATTTGCATTTCTGGATATGATCTTATCTTTTATCTTTCTCTTCCACACAAAAGAGTGAGATTTAGATAAGATAACAATACTGAGAAGGAATGGAAAATTTACATATAGAATATAATGCTAAGCGGTCATTACACTCCTATAAAATTTGAGCAAAAAGTATGGCAATTCCATGGTAAACTAAATCTAACTGTAGACCTACTCAGCCAGACATAATAGGACTTACATAACAATTGACTTCCTCATCTCCCATTAATTAGTATGTTCTAATACAGACTAACACCTGTGTTTCATCCAAGTCTAGATGCAGCCATAGTTAAATTGATTTATAAACTGCCTCCATCTCTTTGGACCTTTTTCTTCTCCATTTCCCTATCATGGTGGCTCATAGTGGAAGAATGCGATCTTTGCTAAGCCACAGCTACCTGCCACCAGAAAAGGAATACTTATAGGACTTGATGGTCTCTAGCTGAACTGTTAGAGCCTTGGATCTCATCTGAGATGAAGATAAAGCATAAATTAAATAAATAGATCAATAAAAAATGAAAAGGATTAAAATGTTGCTTTCTAATTGTTTCTGGTTTATGGTGACTCTAAGATGATAGTATCACAAGGTTTTCTTGGCAAGCTTGGCTTTCTCTGAGACTGAAATGGTGTAATTTCCCCCAGTT
Source organism: Anolis sagrei (assembly GCF_037176765.1). Lineage (NCBI taxonomy): Eukaryota > Metazoa > Chordata > Lepidosauria > Squamata > Anolidae > Anolis > Anolis sagrei. The sequence continues at coordinate 100,811,719 of NC_090026.1, read as the reverse complement.
CACCCAATGAATTTCTATGGAAGAGGGGAAAAGCAGAAGCTTTTCATAGTCCAAGGCAACAATAATAGCAATCTCCTCATTTCTCCCCACAAAGAAATATGTCTGAACATTCTTCCACTCCTAACAAGGTATAAAGAAGAAAGTTGAAATGTAAGCTTTTACACCCACTGTTGATGCAAGGGACTACTGGTGGTAAAATGGAGTAGTAAGACAAAGCTTGCAATAGCTTGTCCTCTGCAACATATTAAAAAGGGCTCCGTTGTTGACTAGTAATGTTGAAGAAGGTATATTATTATTTTTCCAACAGGTGAAACAGCCTATGTCAGGCTAAATATTCATATGGAGCCAAGGCATACCGGATTGCAAACATAACAACCATGGATGTGCTGGGAATGCATGTTCCTTACACCTTTCTAGTAATAACAACGACGACAACAACACACTCTGAGTTCAGAAGGAAGCTAAGAATTCAATGGTTTCCTATATCTTCATATATATGTTCACCCCTCTGTACTGTATAATGATTAACCAATGTATCATGGCACTCGTGAGCATCATCCACTGGATATAGACTATGAAAGTTTATACCAAAATAAATGGATTGGGCCTTAATGTGTCACAAGGCTTTGCTGTGTTGGCTGCAGCACACTAATAAAGCCCCCCCCCCCCCCCCGGAATATTCAAACAACTGCTATACTATATGCTTATTTCCCTGATGTGCAAAAACCAAACAGAAGTATTCAACATACCAAAGGAAACTGAAATACTTTTTTAAAAACTATGGAAGGTGCAATAATAAGACTTCACATTAGAGAAAAAATCCAATTAAAATCTGGTTTCTGCCTACTGCAGAATTCTGGAGTTTGTAGTTTAGTGAGGCTGTTAAAGGCTCCTCCCTAAACTCCAAACCCCAGAATTCTGAAGGAGGCAGAAACTGGATTTTAAGTGGATTTTTTTCTCTAGTGTGTTGAGGCCCTAAGTAAACACATTAGTCCATTTAGTTAATCTAGCCGAGTGGTTTCTGACTTTTAGTCCTTCAGGTGTTTTGGTCCTCACCTATAAGAAGCCTCAACTTGACCTATAGTTATGCATTTTGGGAACTGAAGTCTAAAACGTCAAGAGGACCAAAGGTTGGGATACACAGATTTAACCCTCTTAGGGTCTATGCTACAAGTGAAAAAATTACAATAGGTTCAGAGGCAAATTTAACTCTGTGGGAAGGTCATTAGTGGTACAATTTCCCCAAGCTAAACCAGAAGCACCCGAAAAACCCAGTTCCAGTTCTGTTTTTAAAGGAACAAAATAAGATCCAAGGGAGATGTACCTTGTTTTAAATGTTTCTACAAATAGTATTTTTTAAGCAGAAAACTACAACAATGGGCATGGGCTGTATGTAATCCATGAGCCATGTGTTATCCTGGTCTACACTGACAGGCAACTTGAAGGTACACAAACACAGGTTGAAAATTGCTCTTCAGAGCTCCAGAGAGCAACCCTATGTGGAGATAAATGATTGAATGTGGGACCTTTTGCATGCAATATATATAGTCTATCATTGAGCTGTTATATTCCCTACAAAAAACTTTTCTCCTAAGCACATTTTTTAAAATCCCAATAACTTTAAATAGGACGTGAAGCTAAGTTAATAGAGATTGAAACAGGAAAAAATGGCTCCTATTATTGTTCCTTGGAACTTCTTTCTAAAGCAAAATGATTTCCAAAAATAATACCATTAATTATTTGAAAAGAAACAATTGCATTTAATAAGTCTCTGCAATTACAACACTAAGAGAATTCTATTAAATAGAGAGCTATAAAAGAAAGCATTAAAATACTGAGAAATTAAGCTCTTTATGTCCACAGAGCAAGCTAGACTTCACACCTTCTACAGCCAGGCTAAACAGCCCTGCAAATAAAGGGTTAGCTGCACTGCAATTATGTGAGAAGCTCTAAAGCATTTTTATAAAACTGCAGAAGAGCTCTGAAAGTACAAAGAGCACGTTGCAAGTTAACCAAGTAAGTGATCATTTTTAAGGTTCTTTAAAAAGATGGAATGAGATGAAATATATTTTTGGACTTGAATGCAAAAGAACAACAGACATGCAAATCCAAAATAACTTTTGAAGCTTCTTCCGCTTAATGAGAATATGGAACTGGATGTATATTGGGTCATGAAACAAACCCCTTCTATTTTTCCAAAACCGAAGGGTGCCTTTTCAATTAAACAAGCAGTTTTGTGGACACAAGTGCAAAAGCCAATCATGTGTACTAATTCGCAGTAATCAGCCTGCAAGGTGAGCTCCCGGGTGACTCAAAAGTCAATGCACACTAAATACACACCAAACAGCAAAGCGCCACTGTTCATCTGACACTGACCCCATCAAAGTGCTTTGAATTCCATCAGGACAATATACCTGTTGAGCCACTTGAAACACTTGTTCCTTTTCTAGAGGCTATTGTTGTTGGTTCCTTTAAAGACAAACAAAGCACACACACAGGTTTCTAAAACGGGATCAATTTACCAAAATATGAACTAAAACAAATCCTTAACTTGAATTGTAATGACATTAAAGAGCAAACCAAAACCACCCTTAAGGCTACAATCCTTACAGGAAGGTTGAGTTGCATTCAACCGATGAAGAGTTGCTTGTGAGAAGACGTGTGCAGAAGTGTTGTAAAACCAAGCTATCTGCCTCCTAGGAGACCCCTAAACAAGTATACATTGTTACTGAAATTCTCCTGTCCTTCTGCACAGACTGCTGAGAGTTCCCTCCTCCTCCTCCTCTGCATTTCAGCATTTCAACAGACTCTTATAGATCGTCATCTTAGGGAGCCTTGTACAGTTTTGGCTTCGGCAAGTCACTGTGAGAGCTCTGCACTTATTATCACTGTATTGGATTATTTGTTTTGTTTATTCTTTTGATTTCTTCTAGCGCAGCAACACTCTGGGTGACAAACTCGATAAAACAAAACATGACTTTTAAAATACCAATTTGAACGCCTAAATAAAAACAATCCCTTCCAAGCAAAAGACAAAGCAGCGTGGAGAGGATATGGTAATTATAAAACACATCCTGGAAGAATACATTTCTTTTAAAAGCTCGTACTAATAAAAAATAATGTCTCCCGGTGCCAGGGTTGATTTGATTTAAATCACATTGGTGTAAGTCGTGGTTTAAATTATGGTTTATATTGCTTCTCCAGAGGACTCCATTTTAAAGATTCAATTCAATAGTGAGGAAGATTTTATTTTGGCTTCTTTTTCATAGAAGTACTTGACTGTTCAGTGTAACCTTAACACCTATCCAGTAAGTAGGCATTACATAATTATTCTCTTTTTTAACCCAAATTAATTTATTATTAAAATATGGGATTTATATCACTTATATCCTGTCTCCTTCTTGTTCTTTTGCACTCAGAAGCAAGACAGCTTCCCGAGCCCAGAAACTGTTTACTACGTCAGGCTATTGGTTGTTTGCTTGGTGGTTGTTTTTATACTGTGTTATGTTGTTCTTTGTTTTATATTGTTTTATGGTGTTGTTTTATGATCTTTATTGTGTTATATTTTAAACTATGATGATCGGGCTTGTCCCATGTAAGCCGTCCTGAGTCCTTCGGGGAGATGGATGCGGGATACAAAAATAAAGTTGTTGCTATTATTATTATTATTATTATTATTATTATAAAGATAGAGACGGTATTATTCTTCAAAACATATTATGATGCTATTTAGCAAAATAAACATGATTAGGTTATTTCCCATCTCCATAAAAACCTAACACAGTCACATAATATAATTAAACATTGTACAATTAGTATTTATTCTGACATCTTTGTCCAATGCTCTTATTATTGCTCATAGCTTAAGAAAAAAACCCTGAAATCTTGTTTGCATTTTTAAAACTCCAATTTACATTTTACAAATCATATTTAAATTCTTAAAATTGGGTTTTAATTTTTCTAAGTTCAGTCTGATGCTGAAAAAAAAAATCAGTAAATCTAAACAGACTTCTCTTGAAGAGTAATTCCAGTTTGCTAACCAGAACAGCATAGGTGCAAAAAAGAGCAAAGATCAAAACATTGATAATCAAACTGGGAACAACAGCATACCATTCTGACAGTAGCAGTAGATAGTGAAGGGAGATAATAATAATAATAATAATAATAACAACAACAACAATAATAACAACAATAACTTTATTATTATATCCCACCACCATCTCCCTGAAGGGCCTTGGGGCAGCTTACATGGGGACAAGCCTGATCAAACATAGTTTAAAATATAACACAGTAAAATTCATAAAACAGCATGATAAAACAGAATAAAACAACCATCAAACAAACAACCAATAGCCTAATATATATGCAAAGGCTAAAATTTGAGAATCAGATAGGGATTCTTAAATACTTCCTTTATATGCCACTTTTCTGCAGTGTCCTACTTTGATAAGCACTGGAGGAAAGATACTGGTAATTGACTCTTTCCTCCAATAAGGGCAAAAAAGCAAGTGGGAAAGGCAAGAAAAATAGCTCAAAAGGCAAGAATTATGAAATCCCTCTCCCCTCATACTGTAGACTTAGCACTTCATTGTTTAAGAAAAGAAAAGAAAATGACCCCACTTCCTTGACACAAGGCACTAAGGCTTTCAGAATGAGACATCTACCGGCTACGTCCACTTAAAAATGCGTTATCTCACATCTATCAAATGTTAGCAAGGAAGAAAGCCAGACTTCACACAATATAGGAGGGCATTACCATCTCAATTCCATGCTACCAGGTTTGAAAGAGCCACAAAAAGATCACAAAACAAGACCACCCATGGGGAGACAACACAAGTCTTATCCTATCTACCTGGCAATACTTTTATGCCCTCTAAACACTCCCAATTCAAAGGGAAATGTGGGCTGTTTGCCACCCAAGCTCCACTGCCAGGAAATTATGCAGAATCACACAATTAATTTTAGTGTATGAATGCCAAGGGAGATATTTGGCATACATGGCATTTCAAAAAAAAACATGGCTAAGAAATTATCCTGTTTAAGGACATAATTTATTATTATGGAGCATTGCTTTGAGATGTGTTTGAGACATATTCATTATATTAATTTCCCCAGACTGGGATCCAAGAAGGCTTACAAACTAATTATTAATGTTTTTATTAATATGTTTTAATTCTATGTAGTGATAATTGGTTATTGTTCCTTGTCTATTGCTTATATTATTTTTGTATCTGTTGATTATTGTAAGCTGCCCCGAGTCCCTTTGGGGGAGAGGGGGTGGGGTATAAATAAAGATTATTATTATTATTATTATTATTATTATTATTATTATTATTATTATTATATTGAAATAAGTAGACAAAATAAATCAGATATATACAAATAAAAGGTGAATGGGCTGTAGGCCGAGGCATATAAATAAAAAACAAATGTGAAAGTAAAATCAACACTTGTGTTTTTAGATTTGGGTCAGCGGATATTTTTGCTGTAGTGACATATATTTTATTTTGCTATTTTGGTTTTTTGTGTCTATGAATTTTTAATAGAGCTATATTATTTGATGATTTTTTTTAAAAAAAAATAATTCTCCTTGGCTTCTCCCAGTTACAAAACAGGTGAGCCTACCTGGCGATGTATGATCAAGGTCAGTGATCAAACAGAGCGAGGAGACATCACCCTCATCTCTGGGAAATTGCAGGAACGAACCCTGAGCAAATATAGTTTCAAAGGCGCACACTGCAGCCTGCTTTCTGCACGCACAACGGCATGAATCCCTTCTTCTCCTGTTATTACGGTACTGTTTTGCTGGGATTGGTTTGCACTTCCATGTTCTTTTCGGCAGAGATATAAATTGCTTGGAAAAGAGTGACCTCATCCTTCTTATGACAGCAGAAATTTACCAGTCAGCTTCGAAGTCCACCAGCGCTCCCTTGCCCCGCTGATCAAAGCCAGTTTAAATGAACAGCACTCTCTGTCTTTTAAAACGGCACTCATCTTTGAACAAGAGTTCATTTCATGTAAAAAGGGATTTATAATTGCTTGGACAAAATCAATACCCTCCTCCCCTGATATAGTGCTTGTTATAATTATAGGAATTGCTGTTGCAAAGCTAAACAGGAGAAATATTGTCATTTAGAGAATGCAAACACAGGTTGTTCATTATGATGCAAACCCCATGAAAGCAAAACAGGGTTTGTGTAACGAGTTTCATACACAACTGACATTGTAGAACGTATGATGTGACCAGTTAAGAATACGCGAACTCACAGCATTAGGGCAACAACCTTCACTGAGCAGTTTTTCCCATTTGCGAAACCCATATTACAACAAATATAAGTGGGAAAGTTTGTGGATTTGGCATAGCTGAGAAGGGAAGGAAAATAGGAAGAAAAGAAATGATACCACAGATATGATGCCGCAATGGAAAGTGTGTGTTACATCAATTTTTAGGTAACTTCATATAGAAACATAGATTCCCAGAATCATTAAGTTGGAAGAGACCTCATGGGCCATCCAGTCCAACCCCCTACCAAGAAACAGGAAAATCACATTTGAAGTACCCCCGACAGATGGAAATCCAGCCTCTGCTTAAAAGCCTCCAAAGAAGGAGCCTCCACCACACTCCGGGGCGGAGAGTTTCACTGCTGAACAGCTCTCACAGTCAGGAAGTTCTTTCTAATGTTCAGATGGGATCTCCTTTCCTGTAGTTTGAAGCCATTGTTCTGCGTACTAGTCTCCAGGGCAGCAGAAAACAAGCCTGCTCCCCCCCCCCATGACTTCCCCCCACATATTTATACATGGCCTTCATCATGTTTCCTCTCAGCCTTCTCTTCTGCAGGCTAAACATGCCCAGCTCTTTAAGCCGCTCCTCACAGGGCTTGTTCTCCAGACCCTTGCAACACAAGTCACTACCCACAAGCCTTAGTTCATAAAAGGATCTTTTAAACTTTTCCCAGTCGCAATCCCATTTCATCCAAGACATTTCTAACTGATCCCAAGCAATACAGGTATATACAATAGGTAAAAATATCAAACATTTATTAATAACAAATCAGCATTTGCAGGACTTGCTAAACAACTGAAACGTTTTCTGCAGAGTCCACACTGCATGTTGTTGCTAACAGATTCATGTAAATGGGTGATGTTCAGCAACCTTTTACTGTTGCCAAGTTTTTTGTGACCCCAATATTAAGTTAAGGGGATCCCATTTGGGGTTGGGACCCACACTTTAAGAAGTAGTGGTTTATGAGCCTTTAAAATGTTACACTAAGGTACCCAAATAATTACGACTGCACTTAAAACCACTAACAATCTTTGCCAATGGTAAGGAGAAAGCATCAGTTTGACTATTTAAGAAAAAAAACATATAGGTTCACTAGCTCCATGACTTAACCCAAACCTCCCATTTTTGTGGTTACATTCATAACAAATACAGTAATACTTCATGGATAAAGAAAAAATAGAGGAAACACTTACACAGCCGCCAGCAAGAATTTCTGCTGGGAGAGGAACAGAACCATCTTTGAGCATGAATTTGTCTCTCACAAAATCGTTCATCTTAAGGAATAAACATTCAGTCAAATGAGAAAAAGCATGACCAGTTATTTTTTTTCCAAGTACAGCCATCCATAAATACAAATTCTATGTCTATCATCAATATAACACATACATGCATAAAATTAGGAAAGTACATTCACTAAACTTAAAACCAGATTTGCATCACTTAAGATACTAATGGATACATATACTTTTTCTACAAAAATAAAATAATTCAGGCATTTGTCTAACTAATTGTCAGTATTTCTTGAAAAATATCGTATTGTTTTGCAGGCTTATACTGAAAATAAGTTGTAATGATTCTATTACTTATTTATTTACTCTATTTGTATCCTGCCTTTCTCTACCCCGAAGGGGACTCAAGGCGGCTTCACATATGGCAACTATTCAATGCCTTTGGGCAACGAACAGTTAGAATACACTTAAGTTAAAAATTAAAATTAAAATTAAATGCACATTAAAACATAAAACATTGCATTCACTATTACAATTACGACATACTCCATCATAAGCTTACTTCTAAGTCAGAGAATACACAATTGCAATTTCAACTCTTAAATAGGTTTCAATAGGAAACTGTATAGATGGAGATAGAGGTTTATTCTTTTCTGTGACAAATAATGCAGTTATGGATTAAGAGTGATTATTTCAAATGAGGCTACTGGGCAAAACTCATTAGTTAAATTCTCATCCAAAAAACCCACATAATCTAAATTTGTATTACAGGAATATAACCTGACAAAACGGAATGCATGTGCAAGTGTCATAACATTCGTTCCTGTGGGTTTTGGATGGCAGCTTTATGGAAATATGCTGTTTACATATACTACCTTCTTCAAATATAGTTTTATCCAAGGAAACTATTAAATATATACTTATGCAGGCTTAAAAGCAGGCAAGAACCCATTCGGCACAATCCTATAATATCTACTCAGAGTTAACCAACGCATTTACTGCCAGATAAGCATTTACAACATTTCGGCATAAATCTTCTTACTAGAAAATGCAAAGATATAAAACAATAGATTCTGAACTATAAATTTTGCATTTGACTTACAGTAAGTTTAATAGCCTTTTCCGGGGCTACACCCAATAATTGTGGCAAAAGACCTGTAAAGAGCACAGAAATACCATATAAAACACAGCGTACACACAGGTAAGTGTGAAGTCAGCCATCCTCAAAAGGGGCCCGCATTTAGGGCAATGTTCAAATGTAATGTTTAACAAGAGTACCTAGACACTTCATTAAAAATACAATATAAACCACACAATTCTGAGTCTATTGTACACATACACATTCAGAGCTTATACACTTTAAAGATCAGAGAGATTTGTTTGTGCAACCTGCAATGGTGCAGAATAATTAATGCATTGTTGTGAACTGGGGAGAATATTCATACTGGGACTCAGAACAACTTACATGTTATTTGTAAATACAATATATTAAATTATTAACATAGCACAATATTAGTACCATACATTCCCATATTGTACTACACCACTATACTGTAATATTATTAGTAGTATTACAAGTAATATGAACTATATAATTATTAAATTGTATTGTTATTACTATTCTATTGTATTACATTATAGTATTATCAATATTATATGTATATACAATATATTATATATTATTATTAGCACAGCACAGTATTAGTATTATATATTACTGTATTGTACTATACCACTATACTGTAATATTATTATATGGGCCTAAGGACTGATTGAATAATAAGATGTTTACATACTTTCTTCGTCTCTTGTTATATGATCAAATGACTACATAACAAACACCTTGTTTAGAATTTAAACTTAGGAGCCCAATTTATTTACCTAGGTATACACAAAATACAGGAAGAAAGTACACCAGTGTATAAATAGAGAGTCAGGAAGCTGTGTTTCATGTTTGACATTGGATTTCTCATTTGAATTGTTCTGAAATAAAATATTGCAAGACGATAGTAAATCAAGTGTCACAGAAAGGTTTCATGGAAAGGTGGGAGGGAAAGAGAGAAGCATATGTAAGAAAGAGGAGAGATTACTTTCACAAACAAGAGTGTGTTGTAGGATAATTTACCACTTGCTTAAGCAACTATTCTGAGGAAGTCAACAGAACAAAAAACTGCAGTTAGACTAATTTCGATGCTTGAGTAAAAATAGCTTACAGATTTTTTTAAATACCAATTTTGAGAAGTATCTATCTTCAGACATTCCAAATGAGAGAATGAGAAACGTTTATGGTTATTCCATCACTTTGTTCTTTTTCAACAGCTGTTGAGATTGCTGTTGATGCTTGATTTTGGAGCAAACCAATTTTGCTGCAACTACTGTTTGCCTGCTATTTGAAAAGTCTTTAACTCTTCTTGTCTGCTTTTCAACTGATGCTAGACCCTAAGAAGCTGAAAATGAATAGGAAGGGGAGGCTATATTCTCTCTGCCTTGACAGTGTTCATTCTCAGTCTCTAGAGAAGTCAAGTAATCTCTCCATTGAAGTCCAGAGCACTTTAATTTTATTAGATTCATCCAAAATTGGGAGATGTTACTTTTTTCAATCGCAGTTCTCATAATCCCTAGATAGCCACATAGTCAGAATTCTAATGCAGTCAAAACCTACATTTTCCAAAAATTATTCTTTTGGAATACTGGGAGATGGGAGTCCAAATAAGAGTTCTCCAAACCCTTTTTTTTTTGAAACAGTTGAGTTTGTCTTATTATTTAAATTGTGCTTGGAACCAGTTTTGATGACAGCTTTCACAATTAATTATAGGTGATTGAGAGGGTAGTTGCCTTCCAAATCCAGGCAGTCTAGGATGGCATATACTTCCCAGAGCAGCCTTTCTCAACCTGGTGGTCAGGACTCCTGGGCGGGACAGGGACACAAGGGAGTGTCAGAGGGGTCACCCAAGACCATCAGAAAACACAGTATTTTCTGTAGGTCATGAGGGTTCTGTGTGGGAAGTTTGGCCCAATTCTGTCATTGCTGGGGTTCAGAATGTTCTTTGATTGTAGGTGAACTACAAATCACAGCAACTACAACTCCCCAGTGTCAAGGTCTATTTCCCCCTAATCCAAACTCCACCAGTGTTCATATTTGGACATATTGAGTATTTGTGCCAAGTTCATGCCAAGATTCATCATTGTTTGAGTCCAAAGTGTTCTCTGGATGTAGGAGAACTACAACTTCAAAACTCAATGTCAATTCTTACCAAACCCTTCAAGTACTTTCTGTTGATCATGGGAGTTCTGTGTGCAAAGTTTGCTTAAATTCCATCATTGGTGGAGTTCAGAATACTCTTTTATTGTAGGTGAACTATAAATCCCAGCAACTACAACTCCCAAATGAAAAAATCAATCCACCTCCCCCAACCCCACAAGTATTCAAATTTGGGCGAATTGGGTATTGGTGCCAAATTTGGTCCAGTGAAAGGAAATACATCCTGCATATCAGATATTTAAATTACAATACATAACAGTAGCAAAATTACAGTTAGGAAATAGCAATGAAAATAAATTTAAGGTTGGGGGTCACCACAACCTGAAGAACTGTATTAAGGGGCCGTGGCATTAGGAAGGTTGAGAACCCTAGACCCATTTCAAATCGGGTTTCAGAGGAGGATACCGAGTCGACATAGTTATAATTGGATATCATAAGGTGCCATTCACCTCCTCCCCCTGCCCCCAGTGTTGTTTAAAATGAAATGCTGGGAGGGATCATACCAAGGTATGATAACACCTAAAGTCAGCAAATTCTGAATGAATGCCTGGGATATGTAATGTGCTATTAGAAGAAAACAAACTGAAATTAAATCTAGACTGTCAAGAGTCCTGAACTGGGTTTGGAGGTGTGGAAACCAGTCCTGGGTGGGGGTTACATTCTCCCTGAAAGATTTGTGTTCACAGCTTAGGTGTAATTCTGATTCCATCACTCCAAATTCCATCAAGGTAGGTGCAACTGTCAGGAGTGCTTACTAATACCTTTGATTTTTATGTCAGGTGTGCCCCTTCCTAGGATTAGAAGGTGTGCTGCTAACTACAAGGGGAGTCTTCCCTCCATGTTGAGATACCACTATAATGGACAGGCAAACAGTAACAGAAAAATGGGTCGATGTAATAAATTAACATTCAAGAAGTAAATCATTTTGGATGTTCATAGGTATCATTGATTGCCAATAAAAGTGTAACAGTAAAATGCTTTAAAAGCTGCTAGGAGAGTAACACATGTTGATAATACGAACAATGTTAAATTCTCTAACACAGGCATGGGCAAATTTCAGCCCTCCAGTTGTTTTGGACTTCAACTCCCACAATTCCTAACATCCTACTTGCTGTTAGGAATTGTGGGAGTTGTAAGTCCAAAACACCTGGAGGGCTAAAGTTTGGCAATGCCTGCTAACATGACTATTTTTCTTGTGTCATTTAAATAGTATTTCTCTCATTGATCTTTGTCACTGCAGAGTAGGTTAATCTACATCTTGCAAACAGAACACAAGTATAGCACTTTGGGTGCAACTCTTTGCACCCAGGAAAGGCACTTAAGGGTATCATAGATCTCCAAAGGTTCAGAGAGAATGATCTGACTCTGATGTTCTGCCCCTATCCCTAGAACAAAAGGTAAATATCACTCCTTCCCTTCCAAGTTGGAGATCTAATGTTGGAAATTGTTAAAAAGTGGGATCCAAAGTTTTCCCAGTTGTCACCCTTTATGAACCTGTTCAAGTGTCAAGATCGGCTGGGGAGGCCCTCCTCTCAATCCCGCCTCCATCACAAGCAAGGCTGGTGGGGATGAGGGAGAGGGCCTTCTTAATAATGCCCCCTCCCCCGCAGCTCTGGAACATCCTCCCCAGGGAGATAAGATAACCAACCACCCTCATGATTTTCAAGAAGGACTTAAAAGCCTTGGCCTTTGAAAATGATTAGTAACTCTTAATGTGGATGAGGTCTTTGTATTTATGGATACACTTGGGCATTTTGGCTTTTAAGTAGCTTATTTAATCTGTTAGAACCATTATGTTTTAAATGTATTTGATGTTTTTATTGTTTAATTGTTATTTTATTGGTTTTCCTTATTAATTTGTAATTTACTTTGTACTGTAGAGTCTCTCTTATCCAACATAAATAGGCTGGCAGAACGTTGGATAAGCGAAAATGTTGGATAATAAGGAGGGATGAAGGAAAAGCCTATTAAAAGTCAAATTACATTATGATTTTACAAATTAAGCACAAAACATCATGTTTTACAACAAATCGACAGTAAAAGCAATTCAATACACAGTAATGTTATATAGTAATTACTGTATTTACGAATTTAGCACCAAAACATTGCAATGTATTGAAACAGCTGTGGATCCAGGCGGGAGGCAGATTGCATTGGATAATACAGAACTTTGGATGAGTGAAGGCTGGATAAGCGAGACTCTACTGTATATATTGTTTATTGTGTTTTACTCATGTTGTGAGCCACCCCGAGTCCTTTCAGGGAGATGGGGTGGGATAGAAATAAAGATGATGATGATGATGATGGTGGTGGTGGTGGTGGGGGTGATGATAATAATTATTATTATCATATACCCTAAACACAGGCATTTGTTCCAAATGCCAGACCTGACTTTATGTTTAGGTAGCATTATCAATTCCTTGTGAACCCTACAGCATAAAGGAACAGTGAACAACAAATATAATGGTGTAAAAGCCAACATCCTGAAAGCATCAAAGTGTGGCTTTTTAAAAAAGGAGCCAGGAATTAGTATAGAATAAATTATATTGTATATCTAATCAAACAGATGTTTTCTTCAAAGCTTTGTTTGCTATAAAGCTCTACTAAATAGAAATCACCTGTCAAAACTTCATCCAAACAAGCTACAAGAGCATTTAGATGCATGAAAAACAAGGCAACAACTTTCACTCTTTTTAACTGCTAGCAGGTAAGTTGCTTCTAAAGAAACTGTGCAAAAAACAGTCTGTGATCAAAAACAGCAGCATATTTTATGGCGACACTAAGGTGAATGCATCACAGGGTTTACAATCAAACTCATATTCAGATTCTGCAAAGCAAGCTTATACAATGTGAGCAATGCCCGCTCTAAATCAAGATTAAAAAACATACATACAGATAGGCAAACAGACAGCAAATCTCATATTCAAGTAAGAGAATTTTGAATACGAACCTCTGTAGAGACCAAAGAATCCTTCATAACGTAGCACTTTCTTAAAGCAATCAAAACTGTTCTTGTACATCAGCTCCCCAATAAATGACCCAGTGGAGCGTTGGTTCTGCATCCGAGTTTTCACCAGATCAATGGGGTATACTGCAGTAGCTCCAACAGCTAATGTTAAGTGTCAAACAAACAAATAGAAATGTCTTTTTTTAGTCTAGTTTCATTATATCAGGTTCATTCTGAAAATAGTGTTATATGCCTACACCACAGTCCTGTAAATATTTGCAGGAATGCCTACGCACGTCCAACAAGAATATTCACAGGACTTGGAAACATTTACTTGTTGTGACTACAATATCCCAAATCTCCCAGCCTGAAAAGCTACTGGCCATGAAGGCTGGGGAATCCTGAGGGTTGTAATCAAAATGAAATAACTTTTCCCTGCTCTGTTTATGATTCTACAATTTCTGGCCAGAAGTTTAAATGAGGCATTCAAGTTAAAATATTTTTATTGGATGAGCAAGGTGCCCTATATGTCTTTCATGAAGCTCTGCAGACTTTTGAGTTGAGCTCTGGCTACTTACTGGCTATGCTAGCTGGAGGGATGCTGGGAATCACAACGTAAAAGATAACTTTTCCAGGTTCTGATCTCCCCATTTGAAAAACATTTCTCCTTTCTACTCAACAATATATGTTGTTGAAGGTTTTCATGGCCAGAATCACTGAGTTGCTGTGAATTTTCTGGGCTATATG